>NC_141064.1:32308970-32533970 GCF_041138505.1 Cibotium barometz
GGATGGATTGAAGGATATTTTAATGGTAGTAAGTTGATGTTCTACTATGGACCTCTCACATTCACAAGAAAAAGGAGGAGAATTTTGACAACGAAAAAAAGAAAGAGAAATGAGAGGTTGACAACGAAAAATGTAAGGCACACCTCGAGGTGAACGCTCAACAAAAGAAGAACCCAAAAGGCCATAGACCCCTAACCTTACATAGTTATGTACATGCTTTCTCTGAACATGCTATCAACCTTCGTGATTCAGCCAAGAAAGAAACAACGATGGAACCTACTTGCCTTGAGTGAGAGCTCCCCCGAAAAGATCACCTAGCTCATGGTGGTTAACACCGAGACTAGCCACAATGTTTTATCTTGGGAGATGTGGACCTCATTAGGCTACCACCCCTCGCACCATCTGCAATAACCATCACTGCAGGTAAACGATTCCCAATCTATAATCATTGGTTATGAATTAGGAATTGTTTACTGGGACTAAACACAATATTTTATCTTGGGAGATGTGGACCTCGTTAGGCTACCACCCCTCACACCATCTGCAATAACCATCACTGCAGGTAAACGATTCCCAATCTATAATCATTGGTTAACACCGAGACTAGCCACAATGTTTTATCTTGGGAGATGTGGACCTCATTAGGCTACCACCCCTCGCACCATCTGCAATAACCATCACTGCAGGTAAACGATTCCCAATCTATAATCATTGGTTATGAATTAGGAATTGTTTACTGGGACTAAACACAATATTTTATCTTGGGAGATGTGGACCTCGTTAGGCTACCACCCCTCACACCATCCGTAACAACCATCATCGTAAACAATTCCCATAACCGTTGGTTATTTTGAAGTATAGTTTTTGATTGGATCTAAGCTTGCATCTTGTAAGTTCTATATGACCTCCACTAGAAGCAAGTAATACAATGAAAGAAAGCATCATCCAATCACAAGGGGATGGATCGCTACCACTGTATAGTCAGTTGTTATTGTGAAGACGAAACATGACACTCCATCTCCCCAATGGATTAGTTATACTATAACTTTGGTGAGGACGAGGATATTATAAACCTTTTAGCATCCCAAGCCTTATTGTCCAACCATATACCAACATTTCAGGTACTCCCTAAGACATAACACTCCCCTTGCCTCGATGCATCGGCTACCCCCTCTAACCCTGTTTTAGAGACCCAAACATGGCCGACAGAGACCACCCCCTAGACGTCAACCTTAACAAACCTTCAGTGAGGTTGAGAAGCAACACGAGTACCCAAGCATTCCTTGGCTAGCCAAGACAAGTTTGATGCCTAAGCAAAGACGTGGCATCCATCATTTTGTCCAAAGCCTACCTTTGAACACAAAACTACCAAGCAAGACGATCCTAGGTGCAAATGTTGAAGCATCGCATCCATATGCAGACATGGAAAATTAGATCCCAGTTAAGGGATGGATGCACTGCTAATGGCCTCTTCAGCTTTTTGTATGCCCATTGGCATTTGTCTATCCATTCAAAGATAATTAGTAGCTTATATAAGAGTCTAGCATATATGGCATACAAGAAGATGAATCTCGTATTATACTTTACGCAGCCCATGAATCTTTGCGCCCCTTTGTAGTTGATGGGCGGTGGTAACTCTAAGATCACATGGACCTTGTTCTCATCTGTGGAGATACCGTTCTTGGAGACGATAGATGACACCTTGTTTAACCCAGAATTGATATTTGAGTGGGTACAACGAGATGCGGTAGAGTCTATATCTCTCAAAGATGAGCAAGATGCTCCTTCCACTTCGAGCACAAGCATAGGTTATCAATATCTCTTGGATCTTCCAAAGGAGATCCTTAAAGGCTATACAAGTGTTGTCAGGTGGTAGAGGCATTCGTTAAGCCAAAGGGCATGACGCGATACGCGTATTTTCCCATTATGTAGCAAATTATGTCTTACATCGATCGGCTGAGTCAATCGTCATTTGGTAGTGGTTTGAGAAGCCAAATAAGAAACTGTAAGCTTCTCCTCTGGCGACTCTTTTCAACATGTGGTTAGTGTGAGTCAAGGGGTGACGAGCGTGGTCTGTGGGCAGCATTAACCTCTTAAGGTTAACACACACTCTACGCTTTTTGTTCTTTTTGGAAACAATCATTTGTGAGTGACATCCAAGAAACTGTAAGCTTTTCCTCTGGCGACTCCTTTCAACTTGTGGTAAGTGCGAGTCAAGGGGTGACGAGCGTGGAGTGTGGGGCATTAACCTCTTAAGGAAATTATGTCGATGTTTGTATTTATATTTTTACATACATGTATGCATGTATAGGTATATGTATCTAAAACATAATATTGTATATACTATATATATACATATGTGTATGTGTGCGTGAGAGAGAGAGAGAGAGTGTGTGTGTGTGTGTGCATGCGCACGTGTGTGTGTGAGTGAGAGAGAGAGAGAGAGAGAGAGAACGCTTCTATGTGAGAGAGTGTAAGAAGAGAGAGGGAGTGTGCATGTGTCTGTGAGAGAGAGAGAGGGTGTGTATATGTGTGCATGTGTCTGAGAGAGAGAGAGAGAGAGAGAGAGAGGGTGTGTATATGTGTGCATGTGAGAGAGAGAGAGAGTTTCAACATTTGAGAGTGTGTGTAAGTGAGAGAGAGAGAGAGAGAGGGAGACGGTCATGTGCATGTGTGTGTGGCAGCAATGGCAATACTATATACCAGTGAGTCGGTCATTAATTTAGTAATGTGACAAAAATAAATATTGGATAAAATTAAATAATTGCTCATTTTTCCCGAAACGTCGATCTTTAGGTCTGCCTGCCCCTCTGTTCTCCCTCTCTGATTTCTAAATCAGCCGCTACTCTGATCAAGCAAGTAGCCATGCGTCGTACGCTGGCCACCATCGCTGGCCGGGCCTTGGGGACGGCGCGAGGCGGCGGTTCTGTGCCTTCCTCATCAGCCATGATGGTCCATCGCGCCTGCTACCACGAAAATGTGGTGGATCACTACAACCACCCTCGCAACGTGGGCTCCTTCGACAAGAACGACCCCAACGTGGGAACTGGCCTGGTGGGGGCTCCCGCCTGTGGAGACGTGATGAAGCTGCAGATCAAGGTCGACCCCGACACCGGGAAGATCGTGGACTCATGTTTCAAGACCTTCGGCTGCGGCTCGGCCATCGCTTCCTCCTCCGTAGGTCGGTTTTCTCTTTGTGAAATTAGGGTTTCTCATTTTGTTAGGGTTTTATTTTCTTTCTGACAGGTTGTATGGCGTTACAGCCACCGAATGGATTAAAGGCAAGCCCATGGAAGAAGTGCTGACCATAAAGAACAGGTTCTTTCTTTTCTTTTCTTCTCACATTATGTTTCTTTTTTGGTTTTGTCTCGTGCACTTGAAGGCGTGAGTTGAGTTCTTTCTTCTTTTTTGTTTTTTTGTTTTAATCCAGTGATATTGCAAAGCACTTGTCCCTGCCGCCCGTCAAGCTCCACTGTTCTATGCTGGCCGAAGATGCTATCAAGGCTGCAGTGAAGGACTTCAAGACTAAAAACTCCAAGCCAGCTGTAGTCAAAGAGGATGCCAAAGTTCTTGCCGCCGAATCTTAGGGTTTAAATAGCCAGGTAATCTTCCAGTTTTACATCAGACAGATTGATGGTAACTGCTGTATGATACAGCAACTCTGTTTTCTAGACTTCAGATTTCAGTGACTCTTTCCATGTGCTATATTGAATTGTAAATCATAATGCTGACATGTAGTCAATGCAACTGAGTGTTTTCAAAATTCCCGTGTTTCTTAACTATGATCGTGGTCTCGTCCTTACTTCATCTTTGTAAGCACATGTATTACATGATCCTCTGTTTTCTAGACTTCAGATTTCAGCAGTGACTCTTTCCATGTGCTATATAGATTTGTAAATCAAAATGCTGACATGTAGTATTACTTAACAAAACTGATTGTTTTTAGAGTTTTTGTCGTGACCCTGTGAAATTGGAACAGAACTGATTGTTTTTAGAGTTTTTGTCACGACCCTGTGAAATTGGAACAGCACAAGTGTGGGCATGGTGGTCTGTGAGCAAGATAAATATTTCACGATTCATACTTGGGTGCCCGGACAAATGGTAACATGTGTGGACATCCCCACGCGTGAAGGGGGACCAAGGGATTTAATATTCTAATGTTTTAAACTTGGGTGGCCCCTAGGGATAAGTTTTAATAAACTTAAAAGGGCCTTAGGGCCTTAGAATTTCTTATGGATAAATTTGGGGAGAGGCTACTCCATTTTTGGAGGTACATGCCTCTCTCTCTCTCTCTCTCTCGGAAAGGGGAGGGCGGCTGGCTGCGTGGAGAGAGAGACGTGCAGGTTGGCTTGTACAGGTCGCCTGAAGGGGAGCCGTATAGAACATTTGCTGCAGGTCGGTGCAGGGCAGCTGGTGCAGGTCGGCTACAGGTCAGCAGCTACAGGCGGCTATTAGACAGTTGGCGCAGACGGTTGCTGCAGGTCAGCTGGTACATGTGGCTACTCGGCAGTTGGCGCAGGCGGCTGCAGGACAACTGGTACAAGGAGCTGCAGGACAACGGGTACAGAAACAAGAGAAGGGTGGTTGACAGGACAGTAGGCGCAGCCTGAAGCCCTCTCTCCTCTCTCTCTCTCTCTCTCTCTCTCTCTCTCCTTCTCTTCCGCTCGTGTGAGCTCTGGAGGGCAAAGGCGGGTGGCTGCAATTCAAGACAGCATACTCTATACTCCCAGGGCTGGTGTTTTTGAGGAGAAGGATTGGACTGAGGGACAGCAGTGTATCTGCTGAATATCTTTCTCTCTCTTTCCACTGGCTTACGACTGCTTAAGAGTTGTTTCTTCTGGCCCTTTGTGAGAGGAGGGGTGTGGCAGTTTTGTCAAATCCCCATAGATCTTCTCGTAGAACGCTCCTGGTGTGAGACTCAAGACCTGAAAACAAACAAACAAACAAGGAGGAGGGGTGCAAGCCTAACTCACCACCCAACCATGACAGCCGTGGGCAAGCCCACAGACTTGGCTGTCCCCAGTCACGAGTTGAGCTAACTAGGTTGACGTACCGACCAATCTCTACCTTGCGACGTCCCATGGGGATACACCAGGCTGATCTCAAAAGTTACCTCAATTGTTCTTTAGGCTCAATTACCTTTGGAACAACTATCTTATAAGCTCTTTTTGTAGTTTGGTTGGTCTCTAGGAATTAACTCTATCTCATGATCAAACTCATAAGTCGGGGGAGTTTTAGTTAAATCTTTAGGAAATATGTCAGCATACTCACTTAACCATTATGGCTCCTTCATATCTAACTCTTTACTTGTAGGGTTAAGCTTAATAACATAAATTGCTTGCTTCTTCCAAGTCCCTTCAATAACTTGGATATCTTTACAAGTTGCAAGGTGGGAGCTCCACTTTATCCCAATCCCTTGCATCTTATTCCCATTATGATCTATAAAAGCAATGTTCCCTTTGTGATAATGAATATAAGCTTGGTTCTATATAAGCCAATACATATCAAGAATCCTATCATACACTCCTAAGGGTAACACTCTAGGCTTACATTTGATGAGGCCCCCATTTAAAGAGAACTTAATTATATCCATCTCATGGCACATGAAAAGAACTTTTCCACTAGACAATTCCATTTGTATTAGTTTCCTTGCTTTGGTCGATTACTAACTTATGCAAACATCTTGGTAAAATGAAAGAATGAGTGCTGTGAATTAACCAAAAGTTTAAAATGAATCAACTAAAGTTTAAAATCTTTTCTTTGAAAATTGGTTGAGGTTTGAATCACTGAGAATCGTTGGTGGTTGTGATCTTGGTGCTCAATTTGTGACATGAATTTTGTCTCTTTCTTCTTCCTCTTGGTCAACTATTATAATAGCATTAGAATCAGCTTGACTCTATTGAAACTGGCATCCTTTGATTTGTCTAGTTTTGAGAGATGGAGGTCTCATTGCTCGGGGTACTGAGCCCGCATACATCTGGTAAATGAGATCCAAGAGCACAAGGAGTTGGAAAGGTGACAACAATGGGTGTATTTGGGCAATCATTCAGCAAATGTCGTGGTGGTTGGCATCTAAAACACTTGTGCTCCTCTTAAGCTGAAATTATAAATCTGTCAGCAATCTAGGGAAATAATCCTAGTCTCTAGGTCCACTAGCTTTAGACACTTGGCTCTATTCATGTCCCTTATTTCTCTTTAACTTTGGCATGCCAAAATTAGATGGATCGTTTTTCAAGGGAGGGAAAAAAAGGGCATTTTTTACGTCGTCTCTTTAGGAAAGGATTGAGTAAAGTCCTCAACCATCATGATTGCTTCATCTATAGATGAGGGCTTTGCATTCTTCACTAATTTCTCTAAGGGAGGATTCAATCTTCTGACAAATTGATGGAGAAGGGTCTCATCATCCATTGCATGAGCATGTTAGACTAAACTTGCATAAGATTGGTGATATGCCTTAATAGGTTTGCTTGCTTGAGATAGCTCTAAGAACTCATTCATGTTTTCTTCTTGAAATCCAGGGGGATAAAACCTCTGATGAAGATAAGTCTTCATGTCTTCCCATCTCTCAATTGGTCTTGGTTTAGATAGTTGGATTCAATGTGGTTTCTCCAACTATTCTAGGCCACACTAGTAATCTTCAATCTGGTAAGAGTCATCTTGCTTCTATCATTATATTCTATAATATTGAAGTACTCATACATAGAATCTGTCCAATTAAAAACTGCCTCTCCATGGTTATCACCCTCACCTCAGAATGGTCTTAGGCTGAGATCCATATTATGCCTCCTTAACATCATTATCCAATGCCTTAATTTTGGGTACAATGTTTTGAGCTTAACACCTGAGATTGACATCTCCTCATGATTTAATCGAATAAGGATCATTGTAAAAAGGGCAATGTTCTTCGTTGATAATCACTCATCATGTTCTTCGTTGATAATCACTCATCATGTTGGTTATATGTAGACATGATCCACTATCCCGAGTGTACCACTTGTACCTAGTCATGAAGTAAGGCTCTCAAAATACCAAGCTAGGGTTACTCTAAATTGCACAATGAGCTAAAGAAAGAAGGTGCTTGAAAGTGAAGGCTATCATATCGTCTTCCGAAGATAAGTTGAGGACTTTACATAAATAGGGTATGGCCACCACTCTTGCTCCATCTAAAAGAGAAACCCATTAATACTATAAGTTACACTTTTAAGCAGTGCACCACACAATAAAAATATATCTAAAGATCATCTAAACTTGGCTCAGCTTTCATACCAGCACTTGTGAGACCCCAACCGCTATATCTATAGCAAACAAAATCACACTAAAGGTAGAGCGACTCACTCGGGGCCTCATATCATAATGTTCTAATGTTTGGCTTTTCTGTTAGCTCCTCTTAGTCTGATAAGAAAAATCCTTACATAGGAAAGGTGAATCATTCACCTTTGTGATTCCACCAGGTGGTTTCCCTTTATAATTCTCACAAGCAAGTCACATAAAGCAGCTTTTCTTGAGGCTAAAACAAGATGTCCTGACTCCACTCAAAAATAAGAGTTCACACACATAATTCTTTTTAAAAATAATCCTTTTATAAAAACCATACATCATACTATTTTTTTCAAATCATGCATATTTCATATCTCTATGTCACACATCACATAACAAATATCAAAGTAACACATCAATGTCATCTTATCATCATCAATCTTCTTGCACCATGATCGATCCTTAGACCAGGACGATATGTATCAATGAGCCTAAAAACTTTTACACCATTGTGATGACCGAAGGAACCCTACAATGTCTCACATCCACCTCAACACCATTGTCAAATAATCTTAGGAGTCACTTCTATTGGTTATCACCTATCCCATAAGCACGGACACTGTAGGCACCAACATCAGGAGTCACGTATCTTTAATACCAACACATATACATAACCCCACCAAGCACTACACTGCCCATTTCACTCTAGAGTTGCTTTCTCTCCTCACAATAGTCGTGCTAGGAGTACATCCATGTTCGATCGAAAGGGGTCAATGCTCCCTTCGTGTGATGCGCTATGTGGATATGATGCCCACAACAGTAATCCATAAACCTGTGTGTACCTTTAGAGGCTACACACAAACACATAAAGCAATATTTCAATCAAAACACACCATATTCACATTCAAAGCAGTGTAAACTATCGCAAGCTCAACGAGACATCACAACTCTCCAATTGAAACTTTGAGCATCGAGAATATCTAACAAACTTTGGTAATTCCTAAGGATCTTAAGGAATTTTCTTCCTTGAAGGTCCCTTAAACTTATTTTAATCTTGATTTCTCAAGTTCAATTCCCTTGGTATCATTTTCACATTACTTAAGGATGGCCTCCCTGAATTAAGCACATCAATCCCTACTTTTCATGTTCTTGACTTTAGTCTTGGTCCTTATTTCACTACTATAAAAAGACATTCAATGTGGCGACTTCAAGGCTCTCTAAAGTTCTCTTTTGAGATATAGCCCTACTCTTGGTTAAGGTACTTTCAATCTCTTGATTTATAGGTTAACTGGGACTTTCTCTTTACTTTCCTTGGGAGGAATTGACTTAATATGACCATATTTGATATAACTTTATTTTTTAGAGTCATTTATAGGGTTTCATCCTAATCTTATCCTTAATCTTACTTGCTTTGAGGGTGTTAAGGCTTAACCTAACCTAATCTTATCCTTAATCCTACTTGCTTTGAGGGTGTTAAGGCTTAACCTAACCCTCCTTGAAACACATCCAAAAAGAGATTACCTGGTGAACCGCAACTATTGTGAGGATCTTTCCAATGGCCGAGCTCGTAACCCTTGAGGTCTCCAAGCTCTACAACTCCTTGAGAAGCAATTCCACCACACCTCCTGCCGCCGCGAGCGTTGTCACACCCCCACGTTGCACTATGGGTACTCGTCCCTCCTCTCACCTCACCTCACTTCACTCACACACACTCACTAGCATGCATTAGGGAGAGAGATTAGCAAGAGCAAGAGTCAATTCCACAATGGGAGAGTGTATTGTATTATGAGAGAAATTCACTTATATACATGGCCATAAGTGTTCACACTCACTTAAACTGTGGCTGGTCGGGCACTTTAGGCTCATAAGAGGCCTAATGCTATTACAATGACCACTCTCATAATATATCCATGAAGTACATCACTTAGGACTTCATCCTAACTTACTACCACACACTCTTGAAGCGGGAATCGCCATAAATACTCTGTCACACCATTACGAGCACCCGTCCAAGTTGTAGCTTTGGACACCATTGCTTTATATCTTGAATGTATGACCCTTTGGTGTATCTACCGTGACTCCTTGATGTAAGATAATGGCGGTAGCTCTTGTTAACCCTAGAATTGGGTTTCAACCTAATCTTATCCTTAATCCTACTTGCTTTGAGGGTCACTTCTCTTTTTCTCTCAAGAATCTCTTCTTCTCTCTCTAGATTTTGCATTCTAGAATTCTTTACACTAGTTCTCCAAAAAGAATGCTCAATCTTGACAAATTTTTAATTGAACTAAGGTAATTTTCCTCCTCCTTAATGATATTTTGTCTATCTAGGTCCTAACTTCTCAAATAAATTTTAAACGTTCTAATTACATCCCTTCACTCATCATGTAACCTAAGGGCTAATCTAGATGGGCTAATGTCAAATTAAAGCATTTAGACTACGTTTCTCTCTCTAGAAATAGATCTGGTTAGCGGCTTCTCCTAGAATTTGATAAATTAACAAGTTATCCTATTTTTGGAAATAGACTATCTAACATCTATTCTTCTAAGGTCCAAGATATTTAAAAGGATTCCATAATTTTCTAAGGTTCTGCTTAGGTCCAAGAATTAAATTAAGGCAAAAAGGGATATAAACCCAAATCTTCCAACGAAAGTCATTGATCTTTCACTCCATTGTTCAAAAGTTCTATAAATATTTCAAAATCATGTGCCACCTCCCAAAGAAAATAAACCCAAATCTTCCAACTAGCTATTGTGATCAATAAAGTAAAGAAATAGTAAGAACCACATAGTGGCAATGTTAGGCATCTTAGCACAAAGATTAGTTAGTACACACAAGCTCTAGAGAAGCTTCGTTTTTTGCTCTCTTAAAAAAAAGGTAGTCAATACTATTTGCTTATCATACTTGCCTATCGTACTGCAACTTCACATGCATCTGAATGGTAGGTAGGTGCTCCACAATCCCATACTTATACAACATATACACATAAGAGTAGACAAACACACAAGAGATGGATGTATAATTTTCTTCTATCCTTTCTCTTCTCTCTACAACCATAAAAAAAGAGATAAGAGTATATAGTGTAAGGGAAATTACTCTCCTACTATAACATACAAAAGTTAATCTATACTATGAAGTTAACTCTATGAGATGGCACTATAACTATGCTATAACACCATAACTCTAGTACATAAACGTGGATATCACATAGCCACTAATGGCATAGTTGAATTTGATATCTCAACAAAGAACAAAAACCCCATCCTTCTTCTTTTAGAAAAGAATAAGAGTCCCATTCTTATTCTTTTGGAAAAGAATTGGTACACCCCAAGGGGATACACTGGGCTGATCTCTAAAGTTACCTCAACTATTCTTTAGGCTCAATTACCTTTGGAAGAACGAGTATCTTATAAGCTCTTTTCCCACTTTAGTTAGTCTCTAGGAATCAACTCTATCTCATGATCAAACTCATAAGTCCGGGGAGTTTCAGTTAAATCTTTAGGAAATATGTCAGCACTTCCTTCGTATTTGACACTTTACATGTAGGATTAAGCTTAATAACATAAATTGCTTGCTTCTTCCAAGTCCCTTCAATAACTTAGATATATTTACAAGTTGCAGGAGGGTGGGAGCTCCACTTTACCCAAATACCTTGCATCTTATTTCCGTTAGATCTATAAAAGAAATGTTTCCTTTGTGATAATGAATATAAGCTTGGTTTTATGTAAGCCAATCCATACCAAGAATCCTGTCATACACTCCTAAGGGTAACACTCTAGACTTACATTTGATGAGGCTCCCATTTAAAGAGAACTTAATTATATCCGTCTCATGGCACATGAAAAGAACTTTTCCTCAAGACAATTCCATTTATTTTAGTTACCTTGCTTTGGTCGATTACTAACTTATGCAAACATCCTGTTAAAATGAAAGAATGAGTGCTGAGAATGAATCAACCAAAAGTTTAAAATGAATCAACTAAAGTTTAAAATCTTTTCTTTGAAAATTGGTTGAGGTTTGAATTACTGAGAATTGTTGGTTGTGATCTTGGTGCTGAATTTGTGACATGAATTTTGTCTCTTTCTTCTTCCTCTTTGGTAAGCTATTATAATAGCATTAGAAGTGGCTTGACTTTGCTGAAACTGGCATCCTTTGATTTCTCTAATTTTGAGATGGATGCCCTTGATTGCTCGAGACTGAGCCCGCATACCTTTGGTAAATGAGATCCAAGAGAATAAGGAGTTGGTAAGGTGACAAAAATGGGTGTATTTGGGCAATCATTCATCAAATGTCCTGGTTGTTGGCATCTAAAACACTTGTGCTCCTTAAGCAGAAATTGTAAATCTGATAGCAATCTAGGGAAATAATCCTAGTCTCTAAGTCCACTAGCTTTAGACACTTGGCTCTAATCATGTGCCTTATTTCTCTTTAACTTTGACATACCAAAATTAGATGGAGCTTTTTTCAAGGGAGGGGACAAATGGGCCTCTGTTGGGTCGTCTCTTTAGGAAAGGATTGAGTAAAATACTCAACCATCTTGACTGCTTCATCTATAGATGAGGGCTTTGCATTCTTCACTAATTTTTCTAAGGGAGGATTCAATCTTCTGAAAAACTGATGGAGAAGGGTCTCATCATCCATCGCATGAGGTTATCGGAATAAACTTGCATAAGACTAGTGATATGACTTAATAGGTTTGCCCTGCTTGAGATAGCTCTCAGAACTCATTCATGTTCTCTTCTTGAAATCTAGGGGGATAAAACCTCTGATGAAGATAAGTCTTCATGTCTTCCCATCTCTCAATTGGTCTTAGATAGTTGGATTCAATGTGGTTTCTCCAACTATTCCAAGCCACACTAGTAATCTTCAAGCTGGTAAGAGTCATCTTGCTTCTATCATTATATCTTATAATATTGAAGTACTCATCCATAGAATCTGTCCAATTGAAAACTGCCTCTCCATGGTTATTACCCTTGCCTCAGAATGGTCTTGGGCTGAGATCCATATTATGCCTCCTTAATGTCATTATCCAATCCTTAATTTTGGGTACAATGTTTTGAGCTTGACATTCGAGATTGACATCTCATGATTCAGTCGAATAAGGGATCACTGTAAGGGCAATGTTCTTCGTCGATAATGACTCATCATCTTGGTTATATGTAGACATGATCCACTATCCCGAGTGTCCTACGTGTAACCAGTCATAAAGTAAGGCTCTCAAAATACTAGGCCAGGGTGACTCTAAATTGCACAATGAGTTGAAGAAAGAAGGTGCTTGAAAGTGAAGGCTATCATATCATCTTCCGAAGATAGGTTGAGGACTTTACATAAATAGGGTCTGGCCACTCTTGCTCCATCTAAAAGAGAAACCCATTAAAATACATTAAGTTTCACTTTTAAGTAGTGCACCATACGATAAAAATACATCTAAAGATCATCTAAACTTGGCTCAGCTTTGATACCAACACTTGTTACACCCCAACCCCTCTATCTATGGTAAACAAAATCACACTAAAGGTAGAGCGACTCACTCTCAGGGCCTCATATCATAATGTTCTATTGTTTGGCTTTGTGAGACCCCTGCCCCCTTCGTGCACTGGAATCCGAGAAGCTAGTAGCGGAAGTAGCAACCTCATGCGCGGGGCAGGGTATCCCACTCGGGGCCCTGCCCACCACGAATGTCCGGACAAGAGACTAATCCCTCGGCTCTTCGAACCCGAGAAAAACTTCCATCGCTAGAAAGCATAGGCGATTCCTCCAGGAGAATTATTCTAATGTAGTCAAAGGCCTTAACTTTCCTTTTTCATTCTGACATGGCTGGATCAAGGGAGGAACTTGCACTTGGATCATAGAGATCAACGCTTTTTTCCTTATCAAAGAGGCACATCCGTTGATTCTTTTCCATAGAACAAGGATTATCTGTGATTTACTTCAACTATCGTAACTTGAATAGAATTGAATTTTAATTAGAGGGATCCATCAGTCAAGTCTAACCCCATCCAATCCCATGGGTTAGCCAACCGCCCAACCGCTATATTGATAGGATCCATTATGAAAATTTGGTTATGTTTTGTCTCAGGTACCAGGGAAAAGAGTTCCCGGCCCCCTAGCCAACACTCATGCAAAATACAATTTAGACACACTGTCTTTAAAGCAAACTTGAAATAAAACCATAGTATTACTGATCATAATCCTCCAAACTATCCAGATCCAATTTTCAACTTTTCCACTTTCCAACCATAAAATCCAATTTCAGTCATTCCTTCCTCAGCGTACCTATGCTATCTCATCGGCAACCAGAATGCTCATCACCTGCTCACTCAGGGGCCTTTTCACAATAGTTCCTAGCCCATAGTACCTAGGAGTTTAATCACATAAAAACTATATGGACTCTCATTTGGAGGATCAACAAGATCAAACAACAAGATCCATGTAAAAGAGCCATGAACTCATCCGTTGAAGACCAGCAAGGTCAATCAACCAGATCCATGCCCGTGTTCAGAAAACAGCTCTAACTCATTTTCTTCCCCAACGCACACATGGGTATCTTTGGCGACCTAGAGCCCAAGCACCGTATGGTCAACACCCTCTAGGTTCCTTAGCAAGTGACCTAGCGCTTCACTTATAGGCTACTTCCTTGGTCCCTCATCCATTGTACCGGAAGCTCACCATTTTAATTAAACCGAGGCTGGTTAAGATCTCGGCCGACCTTGCCACACGCGAGACGTCCTTCATTGACTCTCCATCAGCTGTTGTAACTTTTTCACCTAGGTCCGCACACGACCTCATTCACAAGATGGTCAAAATGCTTCCCCAGCATTCTTGACATAAAATAATCTTAAAAAAAACAGGTTTCATCTACAATTACAGTTCCAAACAGAATTCCCATATTTTCTCATCATCCACATCCTTTCACATTGTTCCTCATCATCTCTCATCATTCCACATCATTTCTCATCGTCCCATTCCACGTCATTTCTCATTATTCCATGTCATTTCTTATTATCCCATTCCACGTTATTTCTCATTATTCCACATCATTTCTCATTATCCCATATTTTCTACAGTAAGTCACATCTAATCACATCATTTCTATATCAACTCACATCCATTCACATCCATTCACATTATTCCTATATCCAATCACATCCATTCACATCATTCCTACATCCATTTACATCCATTCACATCATTCCTACACCCATTCACATCATTCCTATATCCATTCACATCATTCCTACATCCATTCACATTCAGTCACATCATATCACATCCATTCACATTCAGTCACATCATATCACATCCATTCACATCATCCTACATCCATTCACATCATTCTTACATCCATTCCCATCATTCTTATATCCATTCACATCCATTCACATCATTCCTACATCCATTCACATCTATTCAATGATTCTATAAAATTTGTGCATAACTTTCTTTATTTTTTTGACTATTGAATAATGCTCAAAACTCTGCTTTTAGCATAAAAATATCTATGCCTAGAATATGATAGGAATTCCTCTTTTTACTTTATTAAAATTATGCATAAAAATAAGATTTATCTCTTTTTTAAAAAATTTTACAAGAGCTTTGCTGCAATTACTGGAAATGTTCAATTTTCTAATTTGAAATAAAAAATTATAATGAAAATATGATAGGAATTCTTCTTTTAGAGTAAAATTAAATTGTGCATACATAGCATAATTATAATCATAATTATGAATAAATCTCTTGATTATTCTAAAATAACCATTCCTCATTTCTAAAAATGTTAGCATGACCCTCTTTCAATTTAGAATGAGTTAATATGATTTGTCTTACTCATAATCAAGCTAAAAAGAATTAACCATCATTTTTACTAGACTAAAAATCATGAAAATATCTAATCTCTTTCTCTAGCTTATCAAGCCTAGAGTTTTGATTAGGATAAAGAGATTATCTTTAAGAATCATCCTTCTACCAAGGATCTAACCATAAAGATGATTAATCTTTCCAAAAGAGAGATTTATTAACAAAAATACTATAGTTAAGCATAAAGATTAGCATTAATCTAATTAAATGTTATAAATCATTGGAGAGCTTGATTTCAAGAGAAAACCATTCCATTGTAAGCTTCTCAAGCTTTAGAGGGGTTGAGAAGAAGAAAATCATTGAGAGAATTGGAAAAAAAACCATTAAATTAGGTTTACCTTTGAATTTGGCTTGATTCTTTGGCTAGAAGTGAAGCCCATAAGCAAGTCCTTGGCTACCGAGAGGGGGAGGGTAATCTCCAAGAGAGGATGGAGAATAGAGAAGCTCCAAAGCTCTTAAGAGAAGAGGCAAGTTAGAGGGATAATAGAAATATGTTAATTTAGAGATAATACTGGCTTGGTATTGCTCAAAGATGAAAATACAAAGGAATGAGGGTATTTATAGGTGAGGGAGGCTACTAACCAAGTCCAACTGGGTTCTAGAGGTTTTCAGCTTTAGTTTGACCCAATTTGGACAAGATTTGGATCAGTTTGGCTCCCTTTTTATTCTAGTATGCATTAGGAAAGAGGAGAGATAAAAATATCACATTTTTTTGAATTAAAAAATCCAAGAAATGATGATAAAAAAGGAACCTACCTTAAGTGGCTTTTCATCCTTACTGAGGTGTCAAAAATGCATTATTTTACCTAAATATCCCATTTTTAACTAATATACCTTAGTTTTTAACTAATAAACCCTGTACTCAGTTCAACTCTTCATCTTATGTGAGCATTTACTCATTTTTGGGGTATTTTCTTTTATTCTTTGCATTTTTGTCATCCCAACACTTGGATTAATCCTATTGGTCCTTTGGAACATTATTTAGACCTTAATCTATTTTTTTTTGAAAATGTTGACCCTTAGGCTAAGGTCTCTTATACACATATTCAATCAATTCCTAATGCACATTGGAAAGTTCATTTTGAACTTCTGTTTCAGGGAAATTTATTCTAGATATCAGGAGAATTTTTGTATCAAAAAATATCTCAATTTTAAATTATCTCTCTCTAGATATTCTCTCTCTCAAGGCCAAAATAGGGTAAAACAAGATCTTTTTCCATTTCTGAGGGGGGATGATTACAAGAGAATGAAGGGAAGGTTCTTACACTTGTACATCTCAAAAGCTAGGGGGGAGGAATCTTACATCCTATCCCACTTAGAAAACGCGAGATGTCCTTTATCTATTACATTCTTTTGATTCCTAGGATTTCTTGCTAAACTTATCTAGGTATAGGGCTAGATGTAGGAAGGGATGGACCCTGATTTCCAATTCTTAGTGTTCTTGTAAGATTAAGAAGCCCAAGTGTTATGATTCTAGACTTAAACTCGTATTGGTAATCAGGATCATCAGCTTCTTGCTTCTAATGCATTATACACAAATACACAGGAGAAGAAGATCCTCCTCAAACAAATGCAGTCTCCCTGATTCAATGGGGCAGGCTCAAAGATTGAAACGGATGCAGAAGTTTGGATTGAGGCTATGGATGACTATTTTTTAAGTGCCGGCATAGGAGATGGAAATCAATCCATGCTTGCCAGGTTTTGTCTCACTGGAGATGCTAAACTTTGGTGGAAACAATGGTGTCGAGACAAGGGGGTCATTGAAAGTTCCTAGACCTGGAGTGACAATAAGCAAGTTGTGAAGGATTGCTACCTTCCCCCATGTCATGAATCCATTATGATGAATGAGTTCTTCGGGCTCAAGCAGCTTAGCTTAACTCTAGAGGAATAGTACTCAAAATTTATCACACTTTGCAAGTATGATCTGCCTAGATAACCACCCAACAGGTGGTCCATTTTTGCAAAGGGTTTGTAAGATTCCTTCCTCCAACTTTTGAGGAGTAAAGGTATAAGAACCTCCCCTTTTGTTCTTGTAATAATTCCCCTCTCTGAAATAGGAGAAAGATCTTGTTTTACCCTGTTTTGGCCTAGAGAGAGAAAATGTCTAGAGAGAGGTAATCCAAAATTGAGATATCTTTGGATATAAAAATCCTCCTAGTGTCTAAAATGGTTTCCCCTGAAACAGAAGCTCAAAATGAACTTTCCAATAAGCATTAGGAATCAATAAAAAATGATATAAGGGACTTTAGCCTAAGGGTCTAGATTTTCAAAAAATTTTGAATTATGGTCCAATTGAGGTTCCTATGGGCCAATAGGATTAATCCAAGTGTTGGGATGAGATTTACGCACCCAATATGAAATTGCCTTTTTCAGATTGTCCAAATTGAGTCAAAATGAACCTGAAAAATTCTAGAACCCAGTTGGACTTGGTTAGTGGCCTCCCTCACCTATAAATAGATCCTTAGTCTTTTGGGAAAAAATTTGGGAGCTATACCATGCCAGTATTACATTAAAATAATCATATTTTCTATTATTCCTTAAAAATCCTTTACTTTTGGGGAGCTTGGAGCTTCTCTCTCTCTTCAAAAACTCTTGGAGCTTTCTTCTCAACTCACTAAACCAATCGATTGGTTGGGGGCTTCACTTCTAGATAAAGAAGCAAGCCAAACCTAGAGGTAAGAAGGAATTTCATGGTTTTTGTTAATATTCTCAAATGATTTCACTTCTCAACCCTTTTAAGAACTTTAATGATTAATCACAAAAACTTGAGAAGTGTCTAATTAGTTGTTTTTAATGCAAATCAAGCTTTCTCTAAGAACTTTAATGATTAATCACAAAAAGTTAATCTTTATGCTTATTTTTAGAATGCTTTTTAAGTATATCTCTCTCTCTCCCAAAAGAATAGTCATTCCTATGGCTAATTCTTTAGAAAAAGAATGCTTCTCATTGATAAATTCTTAATTCAAAACCAAACTCTAAGCTTGTTAAGCTAGAGGTTAAGAAAATAGTATTTTCATGCTTTTATGTTAATAAAATTATGGTAAATTTATGATTTAATTTCATAATTTGGATTTAAGTTTAAGGATAGTTCTTCTATCATAATTGTATTACAAAGTCTTATTCTTTTTAGAAAAATTAAAAATTATCAGTAATAGCAGCGAAGCTATGGTAAAAATTTTAGAAAATAATACATATCTTATTTTTATGCATAATGCTAATAAAAGAGGACTTCCTACCATATTCTAGGATTAGACATCCTATGCTAAAAGAATGATTTTCATCAAATTCATGGGAAACAAAATTTTACTGTTTATATATAGATAATTAATTAAAGAAAAGATAAATTTTTGATAAATTTATTTTTATGAAAAAAGAGAAATTTCCATGATAATTGAGATCCAAGAAATTATATGGTTAAAGAAAATTTTTTGGCATAATTCAAATTATGAGTATTTATCAAAAGTAAAATTTTGAGCATTATTAATTGGAAAATATAGGTGGAATTGGTTTTTGTAAATCCCATGAGTCTTTTACTTAAAAAGAAGAATATTGAATATATTTCACTTGAGAAATTTGAGAAAGAATATGAAAATATCCATCGAGAAAAAGTACCTTTAACTAGGCCAAGCAATTGGTAGAAACCTAGAAAAGTCCCATCGATATCAAAAGTAGAAAACGGTACTAGATGTAAATGCGATGTGATAAGATGTGAGTGGATGTGATGAGATGTGATGTGATGTAAATGCATGTGGATGTGATGAGATGTGGATGGGATGTGATATAAATGGATGTGGATGTGGATGTGATGTAAATGGATGTGGATGTGGATGTGATGAGATGTAAATAATTGTGGATGTGAGTGTGATAAGATGTGAATGCGATGTGATAAGATGTGAGTGGATGTGATGAGATGTAAATGGATGTGGATGTGGATGTGGATGTGATGAGATGTGGATGGGATGTGATGTGATGTAAATGGATGTGGATGTGAATGTGAGTGGGTGTGATGAGATGTGATGTGATGTGATGTAAATAGATGTGGATGTGAATGTGATAAGATGTGAATAAGGTGTGATGATATGTGAAAGGATGTGACATGATATAAATGGATGAGAATGAGATATGATGATATGTGAAAGGATGTGATGTGATGTAAATGGATGAGAATGAGATGTGATGTGATAGATATGCATGTGAATGAATGGATGGATGTGGATGAATGTGATGAAATGTGAATGGATGTGATGAGATATGGATAGATGTGGATGTGATGTAATGTGGATGGAATGAATGAGATGTGATGTGGATGGAATGAATGTGATGTAATGTGGATGGAATGAATGTGATGTGATATGGATGGAATGAATGTGATATGATAAGAATAGATGTGGATGAAATATATATGATGTGATGTGGATGCAATGAATGTGATGGATGTGAATGGGTGTGATGAGATATGAATGAATGTGATGGATGTGAATGGGTGTGATGAGATATGAATGAATGTGATGTGATGTGAATATGATATGATGAGATGTAAATGAATGTGAATATGATGTGATGAGACATGAATGGATGAGATGTGATGTGGATGGATGTGATGTGATGAGATGTGGATCTGAATGAATATAAATGGATGTGATGTAATGTGAATGGATCATGTAAGTAGAGTTCAAACAATTCATTATGGTTGCATTTTGTTGTTATTTTTTATCCTTGGGAAGCTGCTATTTTGAGGGGATGATTATAAATTAACTTAGGAAATGAGAAAACATAATTCAAAAATGAAATCTTAAGCATGAGTGGGGCTTTTTTGGGGATTGAAATGAGTAACCAAAGTGACCTAAATTGATCCGCAAAGTTTTGAAATCTGACGACTTCAGACCAAAATTAGTAGCACAGCGATCCTTCCTCTCCTTTCTGCAACTACCGACTTCCCCGCTATCACCTCCACAGCGAGAACCATTGTTGCGCTGGCCAGCTTCCAGAAGTATGCGCTGGCAGCCATTCCAATTTCCACGTAGACCACCAGCTGGCTACGTTTTTCTTATTTTATTTATTTATTTTGAAGATGGCCACCATGCTCTCTTTTCACACCATGCCCATACCTCCATACCTTTTCAAGGTGCAACTTTCCAATGCCATTTAATTCTGGACACATACACACTCCAAGACGACCAAGCAGCTAATATCATCACCAGCTGATCCTCGTTCCGGATAGGCTGTGCTTCCAGGATCTCAACTTTTTCCAGCACATACACTTTCATCAAGACCCCTAGCCTGACTGCTGCATCCATGATGCCCACACTGAGTCAATAGGTGCCCCCATGACTTCACCACAACATGAACAACACTCATGTACACATGTACAAGTTGAGTTTGAGGTTCCCAAAAAACTATACACATATTTAGCAACCCCCTTTTTTCTGCTGAGACATTTATGTCCAGCAGCTGCACTAACAGAAACTATTTATCCTCCTGGATCAAACAGAAACCTCGGTGCATCTACCTTCCAGTTCTTCAAGCATTCTCCTCCATCAAACAACCATTGATACACCCTGCCATGATCCTCTGCTTTCAGCAATCCCCTTGGCTCTTCACATATGGCCTCATCACCATTAACTGTTGCACTTCCTCCTCCAGACCAGCTCACATAACCTTGTGGTGGAGACAACCGCTCCTCACCTTCACTCCCCTCTGACACATCTGACTCCCATTCATAATCATATACCGAAATAACAAACATCTGATCAACTCCCACCTCACGGTCACTCAATTTCCAACCCACATCATTGGCTTCCAACCCTTCCTCTGGACTAACTGCCAGACTCGAACTATAACCAAACCGCTCATCCATATGGTGAGCATCCACATGTGGTGTGTCCATCATACACTCACTTCCCTTCAGCCCATCAACATCACACACAGCAACTTCACGCACTGCAGACTCATCATTGTCGCTTTCCTGCAGTTTCTCCAGCTTCAAGACCATTGGCGATCCTGCAAGATTCCCACATCTTGCACAGGCATCTCTACCAAGTCCAAGCTCCCCAAACTCCCAGGCAAAGCATCTTGGTTCCCCTGACCAACAACAATAGTCTCACATGCATCCTCACCACTCACAACCGACTCATTCTCTTGGGCATGACAAGGAACACACACCTTATGATCAGCAACCGCACATCCAAAATCTATCACACCATCACTTAAAGGAGCATCCAGCTCACCATCAGTCACACCATCACTCTCTTCATGCTGCACAACTGGCATGCAAGTAATCTTCTCCAAGGAAGCCAACTCCAACAAATCATCTAGTGCACTATCAAGTACACTGTCCAGCTCATCATCCTCACTCTCACATGCTGCAATATCCAATTCATCACCTGGATCATCCATAGATACTCCATCCACAGCATCTCCACTAGTAATACCTTGATCATCACACTCCACCTTGACTGGCTGAAGTACTGGCACCTGCAAGTCATTGCTCTTTTCTAAATCAAAGAGTTCATCCAAGTCATATCCATTCTCAAACACGCCAGGCTCCTCAGCACTAATCCACAGCATCATCAATACCCTCATCCTTCTCCTCCTCATCCTCTGAAAGCTCTTCAGGGCTGATTCCAGAAACCTCATCCTTCTTCATTTCCAACAGGCTAATCTGTCCCATATCCCGCTCTGCAAATGTAACCTTATAGGCTTCACAAACATTGGGCTGAACTGCATCCTTCACCTGCATACTAGGGTCCATCATCCTATTATTCATTCCCAAAGACAATTGATATATGCCACCATTAGCTTTGGCTGGTCTCTCACATTGCGGACTGATATGACCCCACCCACCTATGCCTCTTCCTCTTCTTGCAGACTCTATCCAATTCACACTTAAAGACTTCATGAGCTCCACTGCTTCATGAACCTCCCTCTTCAAAGAATCCTCCTGTTTAGGAACAACAGCAGCTTTTCTTCCAGGATGCATACTCTCAATCTGTGGCACCTTCACCAACCTCTTTGGCTCTTCCTGCATTCCCATCTGCCTCTCAGACGCTTCATCTTCCACTCCTTCTCACGAGCAACTCTGACAGCCTCCTCAAAGCTATCCAGGTTCTTCAGCTCCACCTTCAGTCGGATTGTTGGCTCCAGACCAGCCACAAACCGCTCCCTCTTTATCATCTGTGGGGGTACTTCAGGAATCAAAGCCTCACACCATAGACTCCACAGTCTACCAAACTCTATCAGATACTGATCCACATCCTGACCGTCCTTGTGCTGAATGTTACACAACTCTTTCCACACTTTATTCGGACTCTTCACATGGACAAACTTTGCCAAAAATGCAGCTCTGACTACACGGTACTCAGGATCCTGTCGATGAACATTCCTGTGTGTAGCCACAAACATCTGTAGCCATACTTTTGCATCACCCTGCAAGCAATAAGTCAAAATCCGAGAAAGGATCTCTGGGGTTGCCCTGTCTTTCATCAAAGCTGTTAACTCCATCTTCTCCAGAAACCTGGTTGCATTCTCCTGTGGCAATCCCCAATACTCCGGAAAAT
The DNA here is from genome assembly GCF_041138505.1 of Cibotium barometz. Classification (NCBI taxonomy): domain Eukaryota; kingdom Viridiplantae; phylum Streptophyta; class Polypodiopsida; order Cyatheales; family Cibotiaceae; genus Cibotium; species Cibotium barometz. The sequence goes on from NC_141064.1 coordinate 32,331,639, forward strand.
CCTGAGCCATTCTCAAAACTTTCTTCACACAGCCCCTATCTTCTTTCACAAACCAGAGGAAATCTGTTCCTCTGTGGAGGCACCAAAAAGTGATGGCACGGAAGCGGTAAAGCTGTTTACGCCCTTATAGCATGCCACACTTCCACACACGCATGCAAATACACCAGAACACCAGACCAAAGAGCATGAACAAGACTTATATTTCAGAAAGGACCTTGACCTTTACAGAGTCGGATATCCCAAAATATCCCAGACACCAACTTTATCAGCACCCGCTCGCAATCAGCCCTCTCCAGCTCTTGGTCGCTCCAAATCCCTTCGCTCTTTGCTCCTCTGCAGCCGACCTCTTCCCTTCTCTGTACTGCACCTCACCTGAAGATCTCTCTGCTATGCCACCAGCACACTGCCAGTTCCCAAAGCAGGACCCAGTCACACGAGCGATCCCTTTGCACTATCAGGCTTTATTCCCTCTCTCTTTGCTTCAGCTACCAGCCGCAGCAACCTGCTTCACTGTTGCCTCTTCTCTGCTTCCTATCTTACGCATGCCCTCCACGCGTGCAGCCCGTCAACTAGGCTCCTCTTCTCTATCGCCAGCACCTGTCGTAGTCAGCTGTCTCGGCCAATCACACCAACGTCAACCTCTTGTGCATCTGCTTCAGAAACACCAGAGCCGTCTCCTTGTCATCACAAAGCGGCCCTCCTCCCTCGCTGTGCAGATCACCCCAATGGCCTTTACTTACGTTGGCTCCCAAAAGCACCAGAGGCGGCCACCTTCCATTCCTTCTCACACGGCTCCTTTACCTTCACCCAGTCGCAGCAACCTTCTCTGCACTCCCAGCTCTTCACACCGTTTGTAGCTCCCCCCTGTGCTTGTAGCTACCCACGCTCCAAAAGCCACACCAGCTCAACCTCTCGCGTGTATTCCCCGACCTATTATCGACGTCCCTCAGGCGTGATCACTACCTGCAGCCAACCTCACACAGTCGGCCTCTTTCTTTTGTCTTACCCCCGAGCGGCTCCCCTACCAGCCGTTAATCACCAGCCACTGTAGCAATGCCCATCGCAACACTTTCTGTGTGCATCCAGCCCCACGTCAGCCGCACCTTCTCGTTCTCGTCGCCCAGCTCCTCGGCTGAGTCACCTGCTTTCACCTCCCTCTCTTCGCTTCTTTGTAGTTGGCGCGCTAAGAGGCCCCCCTCCTTCGGTGCAGTCCCCACCTCTGTCTCTTGCGCACACCAGAGGCCGTCCTCCACTTTGCAACCAGCAGCAGCTGCGCCTTTGCCAACTACTCGTCGGCTCTCTCTCCTACACTTGCGTCGACCACCGCCGGCTACCCCTTACGTCGACCACCGCCGGCTACCCCCTTACGTCCAGCTTCTTCCAGTTGTCAATGCCAGCAATCATTTCTGGCCTTCTTCCACGTCGCTAGCACTGCAGCCCACCTCACACAGGGCTTACTCTCTTCTCCTGCATCTGCCACCACTGCTGGCTACCCAAGCCAAACAAGGCGATTCCTTCTAGTCGGCAGATGTTACCATATTATAGTAGTGATGTGTGTGAACACACTTAGGACCGCCGGGGCACTTTTTCCCTCACTAGGAGGTTTTTTCCCCCGTGCATTGTATATACGCCCATTATCTTCTAGGGCTAGTTATCTTTCATTTTTGGCACTCATAATACACTACTGTGTTGTGCTCAAGCTTCCTCATCTTCTTGAAGTTGTGTGTGCATTCCTGCAACCCTAATTCCAACAATTGGTATCAGAGCAGGCTTCCTTCTCCCGGGCAGCATCACCGGCACCTGCCGCTTCATCTCCTCCGATTGCAACGAGGTTTCACGAGCGTCTGCAGGTTAGTATATGCCGTGGGCGAGCCCGTAGGGCTCGGTCGTTTCAGAATTTTGATCTGAAGTCATTTCGCCCTCCGTTTTTGCATTCCAAGTACTGCGCAGGCAGAATCGTCCTACTGTGCAGATTTTCTGTCAAGATTAAAATCTGCAGGACAGGTGCCCATTCGTCTGTTTTGGGCTGTGCTATATAGCACAGGTCGATTTTATACAGGTTTACCTCTTGCAGACAGCATTTACATCTAGTAGTACAGTCATTGGCCATGGCTGACAACAATGATGTATTCCGCATGTTGGCTGCTGAGGATAAGTTGGATGGCACCAACTATCCATTGTGGGCATATATGATGCGACATGTATTGGTAGCAAAGGGGTTATGGAATATTGTGCAGGGTATTGATGCACGTCCTATTGTGGCTGGAAATGCTGCAAACACATCAGAAACAGGTACTGTTGATGATGGTGCAGGCACAAGTGCTGTAGCAGCTGTTCGAGAACCACCACTTTCAGCAGAGCAGATTCGTTGGGATGGTAGAGATGCGCAGGCTCATGCCTTGATTGCGCTGTCTGTCAAACGTACCATTATCCCACATATTCGCTCCTGCAGGACTTCTAAGGATGCTTGGGATGTACTTGCCACATTGTATCAGGCAAGAAATGAGGCTCGTGTTGCTTACCTCCGAAAACAGTTGGAGAATGAGCATATGAACGAAGGTGATTCTATGGATAGCTTTTTGACAAAGATCAAGGATTTCAAAGAGCAGCTCATTTCTGCAGATGAAATCCTGTCAGACAGTTCACTTGTGCAGACTGTTTTGAATGGTCTACCAGATTCTTATCAGGGTTTTGCTTCCACTCTTCGCTTGATGATGAAAGGCAATCCCAATGCCTTATCATTTGAGGAGTTAGTTTCTGTTTTGCTGCAAGAAGACCAGTCAAGGCAAAACAGGAATAATATGCGTGTCGCAGATCAAGCTTTCGGTGCTAGTCAGAGAAGCGGGAAAGGTAAAGCTGGCTTTTCTTCTAGTAAGCAGAAATCTGCAAATGCTGCGCAACCAAAGAAGGAAGACAAAGATGAGAAGAAGGGTGACAAACAGAAGACATTTTGCAAGTACTGTAAGGGAAATGATCATGTCATCAAAGCGTGTCCTAAGCTGGCTGCGAAAGAGGCTAAGAAGAAAGAGGCTGGTATGGCTGTTGCAGATGCCTCTCCTTCTAACAATGAATCTGCTAATGTTGTGCTAGATACAGAATGGGCATTCAATGCGCAGTGCAGTTATGACCCATCTTTGCATGACACATGTATGTCTGCAGTAGATTCAGATGTATGGTACTTTGACAGTGGTGCCACTAAGCATATCACCTCGCAGCGCAGTTTATTCACTTTCCTTGAGTCTGCTCCCACAGGGAATACTGTCACTTGTGCCAATAACTCCTCTTATCCCGTTAAAGGAGTTGGACAGATTGTGCTGAATGTTGCAAATGGCAACACCTTTACACTTTTTGATGCATTGTATGTGCCAGGGATCAAAAAGAATCTGCTGTCAGTCTCCGCATTTGCCAAAACAGGTTTGGTTGTAAAATTTGTGGATGACAGATGTACTGTTCATGATCTCTCTTGTGGTGACATCATTGTAGCATCTGGTTCACTATGTCGAGGGCTGTATAAGCTCAATATGGATGGCAAATGTGTAGAGGATTCAGCATGTGCTATTATGGATACGCAGGCTATTTCAAATGCAAAACTGTGGCATGCACGTTTTGGTCATCTGAATTTTGCAAGTTTGCTGCGCCTGCAGAAATCTGAAATGGTGTCTTCTTTGCCTAAGCTTGAGGCACCTGTCAAGCATGTTTGTGAGGGCTGCATATTGGGTAAAATGCAGCGTGCTTCCTTTCCCAAAGATGGATCAGTGAGAGCTGAACGCAGATTGCAGCTTGTTCACAGTGATGTTTGTGGACCCATGCAAACTCCATCATTTGGAAACTACCTTTACTTCGTGACTTTCATTGATGATTTTACCAGGCATGCATGGGTATATCCTTTGAAGGCAAAGTCCGAAGTGTTTTTGTGCTTCAAACAGTTTTTGGTTATGGCTGAAAATGTGTCAGAAAGTAAGATGGGCACCCTCCGTTCAGATCGAGGGGGGGAGTATATGTCTTCAGAATTTAATGCATTTCTGGCTGAGCGTGGGATAAAACACCAATGTACAGTGCCGTATACACCACAGCAAAATGGTGTGGCTGAGAGAAAAAACAGGTCTCTCATGGAAATGGCAAGATGTATGGTTAAGAGTCAAAGTCTACCACATGGTTTTTGGCTTGAGGCTGTCATGTGTGCCACTTATGTACTAAACAGGTGTCCCACCAAAGCATTACAGGTTGTCACTCCATATGAGGCTTGGCATGGCCGCAAGCCATCTGTTGGCCATTTACGTGTTTTTGGTTGCCTGGCATATGCATTAGTGCCTGTGCAACATCGCAGAAAATTGGATGACAAAGCTGTCAAATGTATTTTTGTTGGATATAGTGCTGAGAGCAAAGGCTATCGTTTGTATCATCCACAGACAAAGCGCATTTTGGTTAGCCGTGATGTTGTATTTGTGGAAGATGCAGTTCAGCCCTTGGTTTCATGTACTAAGGAGACAGATATCAGCTCACGTGATGTCTATGATACATTGTTGCCTCTTTTCAGTGGTGCACAGTCAAGTGCAATACCTCATGAGGCAGTTTTTCAGCCTATGCAGGTTTTAAATGATGGCACAGATCAGCCTATATCTGATGCAGATGTGCATGATGCACTTGAGGATGAGAGACAAGAGATTGAGGGCTCTAGGAATATGCCTAGATGGCTGGTGCAGACTTTGCGTGACAGCAAGTTGGATGCCCCTTTGTCTAGTCGCACTCGTTCTGGCTCTCATGGTGCCTCTTATGCGTCAGATTGTTATGCATTGGCTGTTTCTAGTATGTGCGATGAAAGTGAGCCTGTTTCATTTGATGAGGCACAAAGTTCAGAAAATTGGATGGCTGCTATGCAAGCAGAATACGATGCTATTATGAAGAATGGTACATGGTCTTTATGTGACTTGCCTCCTGGCAAGAAGGCCATTGGCACTAAGTGGGTATACAAATTGAAGCGTAAGCCTGATGGCACAGTGGATCGCCATAAGGCTAGGCTTGTTGCAAAAGGTTATGCTCAAGAGAAGGGCATTGATTTTGATGAGACTTTTGCTCCCACATGTCGTATGACCACTGTTCGTAGCATCTGTGCATTAGCAGCTCATAATGGTTGGAATGTACATCAGCTGGACATAAAGACTGCGTTCTTAAATGGAGATTTGCATGAGGAGGTGTATGTATCGCAGCCTCGTGGTTTTGTTCAAAGAGGGCAGGAAAACAAAGTGTGCAGGTTAAAAAAGGCTTTATATGGTTTAAAGCAAGCTCCACGAGCTTGGTATGAAAAAATACATGCATATTTGACTGCACATGGGTTTCAGAATAGTCCAACAGAAAGCACTTTGTATGTTAAACGTGTGGATGGTGTACATCTAATCATTGCTCTCTATGTCGATGACATGCTGCTCACAGGACCAAATGAGAGTCATATTGCTGATTTTAAGGCTGATTTGAATGCCTCTTTTGAGATGTCAGATTTGGGGCATTTGCATCATTATTTGGGGATACAATTTAAGCAGTGTGATGGAGGAATTGCTTTGTGTCAGACAAAGTATATTGAAACATTGTTGCGGAGATTTGGCCTTGAAGACTGCAAGCCTATTGCTACTCCAATGGAGACAGGTTTGAAGTTGAGTCTTCATGATGCTGGAGATCACTTTGATGTCACACTCTATCAGACAGCTGTTGGTTGCCTCATTTATGTATGCATTACGAGGCCAGACATTCAGTTTGCAGTCTCACAGGTGAGCAGATTTATGCATAGCCCAGGCATTAAGCATTGGCAGGCAGTGAAGCGTATCTTTCGCTATTTGAGTGGTACTCGGCATCTTGGGTTGTTTTATCCCAAGGGGGGATCATTGCCGCCAGATTTACATGTTTTTTCAGATTCTGACTGGGCTGGTTGTTATGACACACGCGTGTCCACGAGTGGTTTTTGCTTCATGCTTGGAAGCTCATGCATATCATGGTTGAGCAAGAAGCAGCCTACTATGGCCACTTCTAGTTGTGAAGCTGAGTACAGGGCAGCTTTCACAGCTACGGTTGAGTGTGTGTGGCTCAGACGCCTTATGGCTGATTTGGGTGTTGGGCAGCCATCTGCCACCACCATCTTCACTGACAGTCAGAGCGCATTGGCAGTTGCGCGGAACCCAGTGTTCCATGCTCGTACGAAGCACATTGAGGTGCACTACCATTATGTCAGGGAGAGACTCTCTGCAGGAGAGATCAGTTTGGCTTATGTGCCAACACAGGATAACCTTGCAGACCTTTTCACAAAGGCTCTGCCTCGTGAGAAGTTCGAAGCTTTTCGCAAAGCTTTGGGCTTGCTCCCTTTTGTGGATTCGTCCACATAGCTAGACACTTCCCTATACATGAGTGCTAGCTCTTGTTCACCGCATCACTCCAGGGGGGATTTGTTACCATATTATAGTAGTGATGTGTGTGAACACACTTAGGACCGCCGGGGCACTTTTTCCCTCACTAGGAGGTTTTTTCCCCCGTGCATTGTATATACGCCCATTATCTTCTAGGGCTAGTTATCTTTCATTTTTGGCACTCATAATACACTACTGTGTTGTGCTCAAGCTTCCTCATCTTCTTGAAGTTGTGTGTGCATTCCTGCAACCCTAATTCCAACAGCAGAGGCCGCTCCCTCTGCAGTTTTTCCAGAGAGTCCCCCCCCCTTCTCCACACAGCGATCCTTCCTCTCCTTTCTGCAACTACCGACTTCCCCGCTATCACCTCCACAGCGAGAACCATTGTTGCGCTGGCCGGCTTCCAGAAGTATGCGCTGGCAGCCATTCCAATTTCCACGTAGACCACCAGCTGGCTACGTTTTTCTTATTTTATTTATTTATTTTGAAGATGGCCACCATGCTCTCTTTTCACACCATGCCCATACCTCCATACCTTTTCAAGGTGCAACTTTCCAATGCCAATTCTGGACACATACACACTCCAAGACGACCAAGCAGCTAATATCATCACCAGCTGATCCTCGTTCCGGATAGGCTGTGCTTCCAGGATCTCAACTTTTTCCAGCACATACACTTTCATCAAGACCCCATTATTGTCCATCCTTGCACATGCCTGACATGATCAAACCAAACCCAAGACTTTTTAAAATCACTATCTCATGTTTGACGCATATGATTCAATAAGTCTAAACTTGATGCGGGCCCTGTGGGTTGACATTTTAAATATGTAGCACCTCTTTGACTCGTCCAAAGCTTGGCCTAGAAAATGACTACCATAGAAGAACTCAAAAGCACATTGCCTCTTCAAATTTAAAATACTAGACTCTACACCTTGCAGTGTGTCGTTGTTTTTAGCAGACTATTACAAGGGAATGATTATGTTTATTATTTATTGTAAAAAATGACTTATATATAAGTGACTAGTTTCACACTAGGTTTGCCAAACTTAAAAATTATTCAGCCTCTATTACTAGTCTTAAGCAACTATGTTCACTAAGCCCGTACTTTTCCTATTTGACATTAAGTGCATAGTAAGGTTGATTTATATGTTTTAGCATCATCTTACAAAAGTTAAAACCCTATTTGTGTGGGTAAGATGGTAAAGCACCTTATGGAAGGTCGGGCGGCAAAGTATGTTCGAATTCTAGAAAGAATTGGAGCAAGCAAAAGCACAGAGAGACTTGAATTTTGAGTGAGGACACTAACACTGTAAGAAATGTTGGGCCAATTAGGATGAGTAAAGAGAGTAAGAATTGTTCGGATAGTGGTGTATCTGACTGTAGAGACAAAAGTTTCCTCATAGTCAATACCCTCAATTTGAGAATACCCCTTTGTAACCAATACGGCTTTATGTTTGTTCGGAGAACCATCGGCATGAAACTTCGGTTTAAAGACCCACTTGACCACAATGACCTACCTATGTAAAGGTTGGTCCACAAGCTCCCATGTACCATTTCTTTCAATGGAATCAATCTCGGCCTTTGTTGGCTGCCTGACCACCACTCAAAAAGAGAAAGAGCCTCTTTAGCTGAAGTAGGATCTTATGACTGCACCACTTTACTCATCAAGGTGAGGTTACAGGAATGACAAAGCTATTGTAATCTCTATGCCCATGTCAAAGGTCCTGCCAAGGAGTCAACAAGCTGATGAAGATCAACATCTGAGAGATGAGAGCCACAAATACCTTTGGCTTCCAACCAGAGGTAATCCTATAGGTGGAGTAGGAGAAGCTACGGGGGCAGAGAAACTTGGGCTTCCAACCAGAGGTAATCCTATAGGTGGAGTAGGAGAAGCTACGGGCAGAGAAACTTGTGATGGAGAAGCTTAGGGGGGTGGGGGTGCAGGGGAAGAGGAGGAAGAACTAGGAGGATGAGGAATCTCTATGGTAAGCTCAAGGTGAGACCGGGGGCCAAGGGTTCAACGAAGTGAATATCCTAAGAAATCACTCAGGACTTTGTCTTTGGGTCCCATAATCTATAAGCTTTGGATTGAGAGCTGCTATAACCAAGGAATTTGCACTTCCTAGATTTGGGAGCAAATTTGGACCTAGAAAAATCAGGGATATGAGCATAGGCATCACAACAACCAAAAACTCTGAGATGTGAAACTAAAGGTTTTTGTCATGTAAAACCCTCCTCCGGTGTTATATTAGTAGTTGCCTTTGTGGGAGAACAATTGATGACGTAGATAGCAGTGGTCACAGCTTCTCCCCATAAAGAGGAAGGAAGACCAAAAGAAGAAAGCATGGTACATGCCTCATGAGGAAAAGGCTCTCTATGTTTCTTGCCATGTAATAGTGGAGTGGGAGGGTTTCAGCTCTATAGAAGAAGAAGCATAGTTTAAGTAGTCAGCATGCCACAATGTTGTATCCTCCTAAGCTACCAAGGCATGATAGCTTTGAAGAAATTGTAGCAAATGAGACTGTGACTCATTCAAAGAGCCACCAAAGTCCTTTAACCTATAAATACCACCTTCTTGTACACCTTTGGCAACAATCTAAAAGGTGCTATTGTCAATGATCTCAAGAACTGAACCATCAAAGGAGACACCATAGCCTTTCTTTCCAATACAAAAAAATGAAAGTAGATTGCTAGAGAGAGCTTGGGAGCATAAAGCACATCCTAGATAGTAGAAGGTTGGCTAGGAGAAGAGTTAATTGCACGTTACCCACACAAGAGGCCTCAAGGCTGGAAGTATCACCAATGGACACCTTCGAAGAGCTAGGCCGAATATCGTGCAGAATGGACATGTCATGAGTCATATGAGTAGTTCACCCACCACTATCAACCACCCATTCCATAAGACATGAGGTGGAAGGAAGAGGACATCATCCATGATTCTAGATGGTAACAAAATCCATAATTGTGGTAAGATGAGAAAAGATAGGGACTAATGTGAAAGGATGCGGAGTAATGAGAAAAGATGGAAATATTGTTGGAACTATATTTGTATGTGAGATCTGTTTTTAAATGACTGTTTTATGTCAAGAATGCTTGGAAAGCATTTTGACCGTCTTGTGATTGAGGTCGTGGAGACCTATCTGTTAAAGTTGCAACTGCTATAACGGAGAGTCAACGGAGGACGTCTCACATAGCAAGGTCGGCCGAGGTCTTGACCAGCCTCGGTTTGATTTAAATGGTGAGCTTCCGGTATAGTGGATGAGGGACCAAGGAAGCGGCCTATGAGTGAAGCGTTACTGCTGCTGCGAAGGATCCTAGAGGGTGCTGACCATACGGTGCTCGCCGAAGATACCCACAAGTACGTCGGGGAGGATATTAGAACAAGGAGTAAGAGTTGTTTTCTGAATTTGGGCATGGATCTGGTTGATTGACCTTGTTGGTCCTCAACGGATGAGTCCATGGCTCTTTTTGATCTTGCTGATCTTCAACGGAGATTCCATCTTGATATTTTTATGTGATTATATTGTCAGGTACTATGAGCTAGGAACTATTGAAAAGGCCCTTGAGTGAACAGGTGGTGAGCATTCTGGTTGCCAATGATGCCATAGGTACACCGATGAAGGAATGAATTGGAAATTAGGATTCAATTGGATAATTAGAGGATTATGATCAATAACACTATGGTTTCATTAAATGATTATTTTAGAGATTGTTGAATCTGTAACACTATGGTTGAATTAAATGATTGTTTTAAAGATTGTTGAATCTGTGAAAAAGGCAAGTTTAGTAAGTGGTGTGACTAGCTTTATGTTTGCATGAATATCCGGCTAGGGGGCCTGGGAACTCTTTTCCTTGGTACCCGGGACAAAATCTAACCAAATTCCAAATTGGACACCATCACTACAGTGTTTGGGCGGTTGGGTAACCCATGGGACTGGCTAGACTGATGGATTCGTAAATCGAGACTCAATTTTTTTTATAGTACGATAGATGAGGTAAATCCTAGATAAAAATTGTTCTATGGAAAAGAATCAACGGCTGTGGCTCTCAATGAGGAAAAAAGCGTTGGTCTCTATGATCTAAGTACAATCTTTTTCCTGATCTGACTATGGGACGTACGGGTTTGGTTAGATCAGTTCAGTTAGTTCAGGCTTTTGACTACGTTAGAGAAAAGTTATCCTGGAGGAATCGCCCGTGCTTTCCGGGCAAGGGAAGCTTTTTCGAGTTCGGTTTTGGAAGAACCGATGGATTAGTCTCTTGTCTGGATATCCGTGGGCGAGGCCACGAGTGTGGGACCCTGCCCCGCGCAAGAAGTGCTACTTCCGCTGCTAGCACCTCCAGATTCGTTGTTGCGCAGTGGGATCAGGGATCTTACAGCTGGTATGAGAGCAAATTGGCTAATGAGGATCAACCGAGAAGCCAAAAATGTCAAAAATTTATGAAGAAGTAGTAAAAGGTTGTAATTGTGTGTGTGATAAAATTCATACAAATTGATATTCAAACTGAAATTCATAAATTGGTAATTGGGTCTCCAGATGGAAGTACCCCAATTGTATGGAATCCTTGACTTGCTTGAGGCCTAGACGTGATGATATTTACCTTATAGTTCCAAGGACCGTGACTACCCATATATACCGAGGGTATAACTGCAGCTCTTTACTGGCAATATATACGAGTAAATCTAAGATCTTAAAATTAGAAGTTAAAATGCTATCCAGATGATGAATTCGAATGTGGTTGATATGATTTTAAAATTCTGGTTGAGAACTGATGAGTTGAATTGAATTCTGATTGAAAAATAATGATTCCTGAATTTTGATTGGAATGTATTAAAATGAGCAAAACCACAATGAGGATGAATGGGACGAGTCTCTATGATGATGTTCAAAGCTGGAATGACGTTAATGACTTCAGCAAATCACTATGAGATTAGTGGATTGTGCTGGCAGATTGCTATTGTTAACACTTAACCCAGTGGATCAAGTTAACGGGTGTCAAATTAAAAATCTGTAAAATTGAAAATTTCCATGGACTGTTCAAATAGAAATTTTGGTCTAATGGACCATTATTGCGATAAGGGTTTGAATGTTATGATCTGAGTGAATTGTTATCTAATGATGAGTTTTATATAAGGGATCTTTATGCCAGGATTCTGTTGGATTCTCCAGACTATAAGGAACCCCAGAATCAGTTGGATCTTAAGGAAATGAATTGTCCTCTAATGTTGCGAGATGAGGACATCTCACATTTTTTAAGTGGGGTAGGATTTAAGATTCCTCCCTCTGGCTTTTGAGGTGTGCACGTGTAAGAACCTCCCCTTCTGATCTTATAATTATTTTCCTCTGAAATAAAAGAAAGATCATGTTTTACCCTGTTTTGGTCTAGAGAGAGAAAATATTCTAGAGAGAGATTATTCAACTTTTAGATATTTTTGGATGGAAAAATATCTCTTCTTATTAAAATAATTTCCCCTGAAACAGTTCAAAAAGATTTTCAGAAGATCCATTAGAAATCAATTATAATATGTTCAAAAGGCCTTATCCTAAGGGTCCAGATTTTCGAAAAGTTTAGATTAAGGTTCTGAGGGGCCAATTAGATTAATCCAAATGTAGGGAGGAGATAAATTGAAGAAATAAAGAAAATCTCCCAAAAATGAGTAAATACTCACATAAGATGAAGAGTTGACTAAGGACAAGGATATTAGTTAAAAAAGAAGAGATATTTAGAGAAATGATGCATTTTTGACACCTCAGTGTGGGGGAATTCCCCTCATGAAGGAGGCGCCTATTTCACATGTGTGGTTAAGTTTTAAACTCACAAATAATGAGATATTTTCATCTCTCCTCTCTCCTGCTTCAACTAGATCCAAAAAGTAAGCTAAACTGACCTAAAAATGGTCAAAAATTAACCAAACTGATCTAGAAAATTCTAGAATCAGTTTGCTTGGTTAGAGGAGGCTCACTTTTTCCTATAAATGAAGCCTCCCCCTTTATAAATGAAGCCTCCCCCTTTGTAAATGGATAATAGTGTTTTATGCACTGTTACTTTACTTCTCTTCCCCAAATTAAAAAACTGTGAATTTATTAATAATTTATTAGTTTTTGACCATTCCCTCTTCTAAAGATTTGGTGGCCACTCTTGTTGCAAATAAGAGTAGATCCCTCAAACCATCAAGCCAAAGGAAAGCTTCCAGAAATTCATGTAAGTTAGAAATCCTACTTTTTCTTATTCCTTTTAATAGTTTTCTAATTTTTATTTTGTTTTAAAATGTAAAATGATGCTATGCCTTGCTTAGAGGCTTCCCCCTCTCTTCTTCGTAAATTCAGCCTTTCTTTATCCTAGATAAGTAATCTAATTGTTGGAATTGAACTTTTCATATTGTTTCTCTTTTAAAAGTGGAATTTGATTAGTTTAGAATGCTTTAAACCATTTGGGGATAATTTTTAAGTAACTTAAGAATAGGAAAAATTGAAAAATGGTCAGCTATACAAAGGATGTTATGGCAAAATTTTCTTAAATTTTGTGAAATAAGTTTTATCTTTTATTATTCAAAAAGAGGAATCCCCATCGTTTGTGTATTCTAAAAGTGTTATTTTTATTCTATGCATAGAAAAATGCATAGTAGAAATATTTTTATTATAAAAGTGTTATTTCTATTAAAATTAAATTCTATGCATAGAAAGATGCATATTGAATTTTTTTAATTATAAAAGCGTTACTTTCATCAATTTTGATAGAAATATGCATAAAGAATTTATTTTTATTTCAAAAGAGTTATTCTCATCAATTTTGATTTTATGCATATAGAAAGATGCATAAAGGAATTTATTTTTTATTTTATTTCGAAAGTGTTATTTTCCTTAAAATTGAATTTATGCATAAATAGATGTATAAAGGGATTTTTATAAAAGTGTTATTTCCACCACTGAAGTTGATTTTTATAAAAGAATAAATGGATGGATAGATGTGATGTGAATCAGATAAATGTGAATGAATAGATAGATAGATGTGATGCGAATCAGATAAATGTGAATGAATGGATGGATAGATGTGATGTGAATCAGATAAATGTGAATGAATGGATGGATAGATGTGATGTGAATCAGATAAATATGAATGAATGGATGGATGGATGTGGATGTATGTGAAGAATAGAAGTGGATGTATGTGAAAGAATGGATGTGGATGTGTGTATGTGAAAGGATGGATGTGGATGTATGTGAAGAATAGAAGTGGATGTATGTGAAGAGTAGAAGTGGATGTATGTGAAAGGATAGATGTGGATGTGTATGTGATAATAAGTATGGATGTGGATGTATGTGAAAGGATAGATGTGGATGTGTATGTGATAAGTATGGATGTGGATGTATGTGGGAGAATACATGTGGATGTAAATGTGATTGATATGAACGAGAATTGAGGCGATGAGATGTGATGTAAATTTGATAGATATGAATGATAAGGGATGTGATGAATGATAAGGGATGTGAATGAATGTGATAGCATGTGAATCAGGATGTAATTATGTGAATCGAGATGTGAATAAATGATAAGAGATGTGAATGAATGATGAATGAATGTGATAGCATGTGAATCAGGATGTAAACATGTGAATCGGGATGTGAATGAATAATATAGGATATGAATGAATGTGTTAGCATGTGAATCGGGATGTGAATGAATGATATAGGATGTGAATGAATGTGTTAGTATGTGAATCGGGATGTGAATGGATGTGATGTGAATCGAGATGTGAATGAACGATAAGTGGTGATGTGATGTGATGTGAATCGGGATGTGAATGAACGATAAGTGGTGAAGTGATGAGATGTATGGGTAGATGCAAGTGGATGAGACCTAATGAGGATAAATGAGGAAGTAAGTGATGAGATAGAAAAAGATGTGATTAGATGAGAATGGGAATACTTATGAAATGAATGTGGATTGATGTGTGGGTAATGTGGATTGATGTAGATGGATGATGTGGATTGATGTGAATGGATGTGTGGATAATGTGGATTGATGTGGATGGATGAATGGATAATGTGGATTGACGTGTGGGTTGATGTGGATGGATGTATGGATAATGTGGATTGACGTGTTGGAAGATGTAGATGGATGTGTGGATAATGTGGATTGATGTGGATGGATGTATGGATGATGTGGATTGATGTGGATGGATATATGGATGGATGTATGGATGATGTGGATTGATGTGGTTGATGTGGATGGATGTATGGATGATGTGGATTGATGTGTGGATGATGCGATTGGATGTGATTTGATGTGGGAATGATGTGATGTGATAGGGATCGATGAAGAAAATAAAATTGTGGTAAGATGAGAAAAGATGGGGACTAATGTGAAAGGATGCGGCGTAATGAGAAAAGATGAAAATATTGTTGGAACTATATTTGTATCTGAAATCTATTTTTAAATGATTGTTTTATGTCAAGAATGCTGGGAAAGCATTTTGACCGTCTTGTGATTGAGGTCGTGGAGACCTATCTGTTAAAGTTGCAACTGCTAAACAACAGAGAGTCAACGGAGGACGTCTCGCGTAGCAAGGTCGGCCGAGGTCTTGACCAGCCTCGGTTTGATTTAAATGGTGAGCTTCCGGTATAGTGGATGAGGGACCAAGGAAGCGGCCTATGAGTGAAGCGTTAGTGCGAAGGATCCTAGAGGGTGCTGACCATACGGTGCTCGCCGAAGATACCCACAAGTACGTTGGGGAGGATATTGGAACAAGGAGTAAGAGTTGTTTTCTGAATTCGGGCATGGATTTGGTTGATTGACCCCATCATTTCTCATCTTACCACAATATTGTTGAATCTGTGAAAAAGGCAAGTTTATATTAGGTGTGTAAGTGGTGTGACTAGTTTTATGTTTGCATGAATATCCGACTAGGGGGCCTCGGAACTCTTTTCCCTGGTACCCGGGACAAAACATAACCAAATTCCAAATTGGACCCCATCACTACAGTGGTTGGGCGGTTGGCTAACCCATGGGGCTGGATGGGGTTAGGCTAGATCGATGGATTCGTAAATCGAGACTCAATTTTCTGTATAGTACGATAGTAAATCGTGGATAAAAATTGTTCTATGGAAAAGAATCAACGGCTGTGCCTCTCAATGAGGAAAAAAGCGTTGGTCTCTATGATCCAAGTACAATCTTTTTCCTGATATAACTATGGGACGTACGGGTTCGGTTAGATCAGTTCAGTTAGTTCAAGCTTTTGACTACGTTAGAGAAAGTTATCCTGGAGGAATCGCCCATGCTTTTCGGGCAAGGGAAGTTTTTTCGAGTTCAGTTTTGGAAGAACCGATGGATTAGTCTCTTGTCCGGATATCCGTGGTGGGCGAGGCCCCGAGTGTGGGACTCTACCCCGCGCAAGAAGTGCTACGTCCGCTGCTAGCACCCTCAGATTCGTTGCGCAGTGGTCAGCCATACAAAGGAGGTTATGGCAAAATTTTCTTAAATTTTATGAAATAACTTTTATCTTTTATTATTCAAAAAGAGTAATCCCCATCGTTTGTGTATTCTAAAAGTGTTATTTTCATTCTATGCATAGAAAAATGCATAGTAGAAATATTTTTATTATAAAAGTGTTATTTCTATTAAAATTAAATTCTATGCATAGAAACTCCTTCTCCTCTTTGCAACTGGCTGGCTGCAGGTACACACGCAGGCCCTTACTCTCTCTCTTCTCCCTCCTGGCGATTGACTGACTGTAGAGGAACACATGACTGAACTACACGCAGACTGAAGTGTAGAGAAGTGCAAGGACAAACTGCACTTTCCTTCTCTCTCTTTCTCTCTTGTGGAGGGTGATAGGTTGCAGGAGATACAGAGTAGAGGAGTGTTGCAGAGCAAAGACAGCCGACTATTGTCTCTTTCTCTCTATCTCTTTTTACAGGCTTGTAGGCGGTGTCAGATGCACACGGGTCCAAACTCCTCTTTCTTCCGGCTCGTGGGTTGTTCGAGAATCTCTCCTGGTAGAATTTTTTAATTATAAAAGCGTTACTTTCATCAATTTTGATAGAAAGATCCATAAAGAATTTATTTTTATTTCAAAAGAGTTATTCTCATCAATTTTGATTTTATGCATAGAAAGATGCATAAAGCATTTATTTTTATTTCAAAAGAGTTATTCTCATCAATTTTGATTTTATGCATAGAAAGATGCATAAAGGAATTATTTTTTATTTTATTTCGAAAGTGTTATTTTCCTTAAAATTGAATTTATGCATAAATAGATGTATAAAGGGATTTTTATAAAAGTGTTATTTCCACCACTGAAGTTGATTTTTATAAAAGAATGAATGGATGGATAGATGTGATGTGAATTAGATAAATTTGAATGAATAGATGGATAGATGTGATGTGAATCAGATAAATGTGGATGGATGGATGGATAGATGTGAATCAGATAAATGTGAATGAATGGATGGATAGATGTGATGTGAATTAGATAAATGTGAATGAATAGATGGATAAATGTGATGTGAATCAGATAAATGTGAATGAATGGATGGATAGATGTGATGTGAATCATATAAATATGAATGAATGGATGGATGGATGTGGATGTATGTGAAGAATAGAAGTGGATGTATGTGAAAGAATGGATGTGGATGTGTGTATGTGAAAGGATGGATGTGGATGTATGTGAAGAATAGAAGTGGATGTATGTGAAGAGTAGAAGTGGATGTATGTGAAAGAATGGATGTGGATGTATGTGAAAGAATAGATGTGGATGTGTATGTGATAATAAGTATGGATGTGGATGTATGTGAAAGGACAAATGTGGATGTGTGTGTGATAAGTATGGATGTGGACGTATGTGGGAGAATACATGTGGATGTAAATGTGATGGATATGAACGAGAATTGAGACGATGAGATGTGGTGTAAATTGGATAGATATGAATGATAAGGGATGTGAATGAATGTGATAGCATGTGAATCGGGATGTGAATGAATGATAAGAGATGTGAATGAATGTGATAGCATGTAAATCAGGATGTAAACATGTGAATCGGGATGTGAATGAATGATATAGGATGTGAATGAATGTGTTAGCATGTGAATCGGGATGTGAATGAATGTGTTAGTATGTGAATCGAGATGTGAATGAATGATAAGGGATGTGAATGGATGTGATGTGATGTGAATCAGGATGTGAATGAACGATAAGTGGTGAAGTGATGAGATGTATGGGTAGATGCAAGTGGATGAGACCTGATGAGGATAAATGAGAAAGTAAGTAATGAGATAGAAAAAGATGTGATTAGATGAGAATGGGAATACTTATGAAATGAATGTGGATTGATGTGTGGGTAATGTGGATTGATGTGGATGGATGATGTGGATTGATGTGAATGGATGTGTGGATAATGTGGGTTGATGTGAATGGATGTGAATGGATGTGTGGATAATGTGGATTGATGGGGATGAATGAATGGATAATGTGGATTGACGTGTGGATTGATGTGGATGGATGTATGGAAGATGTGGATGGATGTGTGGATAATGTGGATTGATATCGATGGATGTATGGATGATGTGGATTGATGTGGATTGATATATGGATGGATGTATGGATGATGTGGTTGATGTGGATGGATGTATGGATGATGTGGATTGATGTGTGGATGATGCGATTGGATGTGATTTGATGTGGGAATGATGTGATGTGATAGGGATCGATGAAGAAAATAAAATTGTGGTAAGATGAGAAAAGATGGGGACTAATGTGAAAGGATGCGGCGTAATGAGAAAAGATGAAAATATTGTTGGAACTATATTTGTATCTGAAATCTATTTTTAAATGATTGTTTTATGTCAAGAATGCTGGGAAAGCATTTTGACCGTCTTGTGATTGAGGTCGTGGAGACCTATCTGTTAAAGTTGCAACTGCTAAATAACAGAGAGTCAACGGAGGACGTCTCGCGTAGCAAGGTCGGCCGAGGCCTTGACCAGCCTCGGTTTGATTTAAATGGTGAGCTTCCGGTACAGTGGATAAGGACCAAGGAAGCGGCCTATGAGTGAAGCGTTAGTGCGAAGGATCCTAGAGGGTGCTTACCATACGGTGCTCGCCGAAGATACCCACAAGTACGTCGGGGAGGACATTGGAACAAGGAGTAAGAGTTGTTTTCTGAATTCAGGCATGGATCTGGTTGATTGACCTTGCTGGTCCTCAACGGATGAGTCCATGGCTCTTTTTGATCTTGCTGATCTTCAACGGAGATTCCATCTCGATATTTTTATGTGATTATATTGTCGAGTACTATGAGCTAGGAACTATTGAAAAGGTCCCTGAGTGAACAGGTGGTGAGTGTTCCGGTTGCCAATGATGCCATAGGTACACCGATGAAGGAATGAATTGGAAATTAGGATTCAACTGGATAATTAGAGGATTATGATCAGTAACACTATGGTTTCATTAAATGATTGTTTTAAAGATTGTTGAATCTGTAACACTATGATTAATATAAATGATTGTTTTAAAGATTGTTGAATCTGTGAAAAAGGCAAGTTTATATTGGGTGTGTAAGTGGTGTGACTAGTTTTATGTTTGCATGAATATTCGGCTAGGGGGCCTGGGAACTCTATGGTACCCGGGACAAAACCTAACCAAATTCCAAATTGGACCCCATCACTACAGTGGTTGGGCAGTTGGTTGGGCAGTTGGCTAACCCATGGGACTGGATGGGGTTAGGCTAGACTGATGGATTCGTAAATCGAGACTCAATTTTCTGTATAGTACAATAGCAAATCCAAGATAAAAATTATTCTATGGAAAAGAATCAACGGCTGTGCCTCTCAATGAGGAAAAAAGCGTTGGTCTCTATGATCCAAGTACAATCTTTTCCCTGGTCTGACTATGGGACGTACGGGTTCGGTTAGATCAGTTCAGTTAGTTCAGGCTTTTGACTACGTTAGAGAAAAGTTATCCTGGAGGAATCGCCCGTGCTTTTCGGGCAAGGGAAGTTTTTTCGAGTTCAGTTTTGGAAGAACCGATGGATTAGTCTCTTGTCCGAATATCCGTGGGCGAGGCCCCGACTGTGGGACCCTGCGCCGCGCAAGAAGTGCTACTTCTGCTGTGCTAGCACCCCCAAATTCGTTGCGCAGTGGGGTCAGGGATCTTACAGCTGGTATGAGAGCAAATTGGCTAATGAGGATCAACCGAGAAGCCAAAAATGTGAAAAATTTATGAAGAAGCAGTAAAAGGTTGTAATTGTGTGATAAAATTCATAGAAATTGATATTCAAACTGAAATTCGTAAATTAGTAATTGGGTCTCCAGATGGAAGTACCGCAATTGTATGGAATCCTTGACTTGCTTGAGGCCTAGACATGATGGTATTTACCTTATAGTTCCAAGGACCGTGACTACCGGTATATACCGAGGGTATAACTGCAGCTCTTTACTGGCAATATATACGAGTAAATCTAAGATCTTGAAAATATAAGTTAAAATGTTGTCCAAATGATGAATTCGAATGTGGTTGATATGATTTTAAAATTCTGGTTGAGAAGAACTGATGAGTTGAATTGGATTCTGATTAAAAAATAATGATTCCTGAATTTTGATTGGAATGTATTAAAATGAGCAAAACCACAATGAGGATGAATGGGACGAGTCCCTATGATGATGTTCAAAGCTGGAATGACGTTAATGACTTCAGTAAATCACTATGAGATTAGTGGATTGTGCTGGCAGATTGCTACTATTAACACTTAACCCAGTGGATCAAGTTAAGGGGTGTCAAATTAAAAATCTGTAAAATTGAAAATTTCCATGAAGGACTGTTCAGATAGAAATTTTGGTCTAATGGACCATTATTGTGATAAGGGTTTGAATGTTATGATCTGAGTGAATTGTTATCTAATGATGAGTTTTATATAAGGGATCTTTATGCCAGGATTCTGTTGGATTCTCCAGACTATAAGGAACCCCAGAATCAGTTGGATCTTAAGGAAATGAATTGTCCTCTAATGTTGCGAGATGAGGACATCTCGCGTTTTTTAAGTGGGGTAGGATGTAAGATTCCTCCCTCTGGCTTTTGAGGTGTGCACGTGTAAGAACCTCCCCTTCTGATCTTATAATTATTCCCCTATCTGAAATAAAAGAAAGATCCAGTTTTACCCTGTTTTGGCCTAGAGAGAAAATGTTCTAGAGAGAGATTATTCAATTTTTAGATATTTTGGATGGAAAAATATCTCCTCTTTCTTATTAAAATAAATTCCCCCGAAACAGAAGTTCAAAAAGATTTTCAGAAGGTGCATTAGAAATCAATTATAATCTGTTCAAAAGGCCTTATCCTAAGGGTCCAGATTTTTGAAAAATTTTAGATTAAGGTTCTGAGGGGGCCAATTCGATTAATCCAAATGTAGGGAGGAGATAAATTGAAGAAATAAAGAAAATCCTCCGAAAATGAGTAAATACTCACATAAGATGAAGAGTTGACTAAGGACAAGGATATTAGTTAAGAAAGAAGAGATATTTAGAGAAATGATGCATTTTTGACACCTCAGTGTGGGGGAATTCCCCTCATGAAGGAGGCACATATTTCATATGTGTGGTTGAGTTTTAAACTCACAAATAATGAGATATTTTCATCTCTCCTCTCTCCTATTTCAACTAGATCCAAAAAGTAAGCTAAACTAACCTAAAGATGGTCAAAAATTGACCAACTGATCTGGAAAATTCTAGAATCAATTTGCTTGGTTAGAGGCTCACTTTTTCCTATAAATGAAGCCTCCCCCTTTGTAAATGGATAATAGTGTTTTATGCACTGTTACTCTAAAAAACTATGAATTTATTAATAATTCATTAGTTTTTGACCATCCCCTCTTCTAAAGATTTGGTGGCCACACTTGTTGCAAACAAGAGTAGATCCCTCAAACCATCAAGCCAAAGGAAAGCTCCCAGAAATTCATGTAAGTTAGAAATGCTACTTTTTCTTATTCCTTTTAATGGTTTTCTAATTTTTGTTTTGTTTTAAAATGTAAAATGATGCTATGCCTTGCTGGAAAGGCTTCCCCCTCTCTTCTTCTTAAATTCAGCCTTTCTTTATCCTAGATAAGTAATCTAATTGTTGGAATTGAACTTTTCATATTGTTTCTCTTTTAAAAGTGGAATTTGATTAGTTTAGAATGCTTTAAACCATTTGGGGATAATTTTTAAGTAACTTAAGAATAGGAAAAATTGAAAAATGGTCAGCCATACAAAGGAGGTTATGGCAAAATTTTCTTAAATTTTGTGAAATAAGTTTTATCTTTTATTATTCAAAAAGAGTAATCCCCATCGTTTGTGTATTCTAAAAGTGTTATTTTCATTCTATGCATAGAAAAATGCATAGTAGAAATATTTTTATTATAAAAGTGTTATTTCTATTAAAATTAAATTCTATGCATAGAAAGATGCATATTGAATTTTTTTAATTATAAAAGCGTTACTTTCATCAATTTTGATAGAAAGATGCATAAAGAATTTATTATTATTTCAAAAGAGTTATTCTCATCAATTTTGATTTTATACATAGAAAGATGCATAAAGAATTTATTTTTATGTCAAAAGAGTTATTCTCATCAATTTTGATTTTATGCATAGAAAGATGCATAAAGGAATTTATTTTTTATTTTATTTCGAAAGTGTTATTTTCCTTAAAATTGAATTTATGCATAAATAGATGTATAAAGGGATTTTTATAAAAGTGTTATTTCCACCACTGAAGTTGATTTTTATAAAAGAATGAATGGATGGATAGATGTGATGTGAATCAGATAAATGTGAATGAATAGATTGATAGATGTGATGCGAATCAGATAAATATGAATGAATGGATGGATAGATGTGATGTGAATCAGATAAATGTGAATGAATGGATGGATAGATGTGATGTGAATCAGATAAATGTGAATGAATGGATGGATAGATGTGATGTGAATCAGATAAATATGAATGAATGGATGGATAGATGTGATGTGAATCAGATAAATATGAATGAATGGATATGGATGTATGTGAAGAATAGAAGTGGATGTATGTGAAAGAATGGATGTGGATGTGTGTATGTGAAAGGATGGATGTGGATGTATGTGAAGAATAGAAGTGGATGTATGTGAAGAGTAGAAGTGGATGTATGTGAAAGAATGGATGTGGATGTATGTGAAAGGATAGATGTGGATGTGTATGTGATAATAAGTATGGATGTGGATGTATGTGAAAGGATAGACGTGGATGTGTATGTGATAATAAGTATGGATGTGGATGTATGTGAAAGGATAGACGTGGATGTGTATGTGATAATAAGTATGGATGTGGATGTATGTGAAAGGATAGATGTGGATGTGTATGTGATAAGTATGGATGTGGATATATGCGGGAGAATACATGAGGATGTAAATGTGATGGATATGAACGAGAATTGAGGCGATGAGATGTGATGTAAATTGGATAGATATGAATGATAAGGGATGTGAATGAATGATAAGGGATGTGAATGAATGTGATAGCATGTGAATCAGGATGTAATTATGTGAATCAGGATGTGAATGAATGATAAGAGATGTGAATGAATGATGAATGAATGTGATAGCATGTGAATCAGGATGTAAACATGTGAATCGGGATGTAAACATGTGAATCAGGATGTAAACATGTGAATCGGGATGTGAATGAATGATATAGGATGTGAATGAATGTGTTAGCATGTGAATCGGGATGTGAATGAATGATATAAGATGTGAATGAATGTGTTAGTATGTGAATCGGGATGTGAATGAATGATAAAGGATGTGAATGGATGTGATGTGATGTGAATCGAGATGTGAATGAATGATAAGTGGTGAAGTGATGAGATGTATGGGTAGATGCAAGTGGATGAGACCTGATGAGGATAAATGAGGAAGTAAGTGATGAGATAGAAAAAGATGTGATTAGATGAGAATGGGAATACTTATGAAATGAATAAGGATTGATGTGTGGGTAATGTGGATTGATGTGGATGGATGTATGGATGATGTGGATTGATTTGATTTGGGAATGATGTGATGTGATAGGGATCGATGAAGAAAATAAAATTGTGGTAAGATGAGAAAAGATGGGACTAATGTGAAAGGATGCAGAGTAATGAGAAAAGATGGAAATATTGTTGGAACTGTATTTGTATGTGAAATCTGTTTTTAAATGATTGTTTTATGTCAAGAATGCTGGGAAAGCATTTTGATCGTCTTGTGATTGAGGTCGTGGAGACCTATCTGTTAAAGTTACAACTGCTAAATAACGGAGAGTCAACGGAGGACGTCTCGCGTAGCAAGGTCGGCCGAGGTCTTGACCAGCCTCGGTTTGATTTAAATGATGAGCTTCCGGTACAGTGGATGAGGGACCAAGGAAGCGGCCTATGAGTGAAGCGTTAGTGCGAAGGATCCTAGAGGGTGCTGACCATACAGTGCTCGCCAAAGATACCCACAAGTACGTCGGGGAGGATATTGGAACAAGGAGTAAGAGTTGTTTTCTGAATTCGGGGATGGATCTGGTTGATTGACCTTATTGGTCCTCAACGGATGAGTCCATGGCTCTTTTTGATCTTGCTGATCTTCAACGGAGATTCCATCTGGATATTTTTATGTGATTATATTGTATATTTTTATGTGATTATATTGTCGAGTACAGAACTAT
Source organism: Cibotium barometz (assembly GCF_041138505.1). NCBI lineage: Eukaryota > Viridiplantae > Streptophyta > Polypodiopsida > Cyatheales > Cibotiaceae > Cibotium > Cibotium barometz. Next base: position 32,355,720 of record NC_141064.1, read on the forward strand.
TGAAAAGGCCCCTGAGTGAACAGGTGGTGAGCGTTTTGGTTGCCAATGATGCCATAGGTACACTGATGAAGGAATGAATTGAAAATTAGGATTCAACTGGATATTTAGAGGATTATGATCAGTAACACTATGGTTTGATTAAATGATTGTTTTAAAGATTGTTGAATCTGTAACACTATGGTTTCATTAAATGATTGTTTTAAAGATTGTTGAATATGTGAAAAAGGCAAGTTTATATTGGGTGTGTAAGTGGTGTGACTAGTTTTATGTTTGCATGAATATCCGGCTAGGGGGCCTGGGAACTCTTTTCCCTAGTACCCGGGACAAAACCGAACCAAATTCCAAATTGGACCCCGTCACTACAGTGGTTGGGCGGTTGGCTAACCCATGGGACTAGATGGGGTTAGGCTAGACTGATGGATTTGTCAAAAATGCATCATTTCTCTAAATATCTCTTCTTTTTTAACTAATATCCTTGTCCTTAGTCAACTCATCATCTTATGTGAGTATTTACTCATTTTTTGGTGGCCCCCTCAGAACCTTAATCTAAATTTTTTCGAAAATCTGGACCCTTTAAACAGATTATAATTGATTTCTAATGCACCTTCTGAAAATCTTTTTGAACTTCTGTTTCGGGGAAATTTATTTTAATAAGAAGAGATATTTTTTCATCCAGAAATATCTAAAAATTGAATAACCTCTCTCTAGAATATTTTCTCTCTCTCGGCCAAAACAGGGTAAAACAGGATCTTTCTTTTATTTCAGAGAGGGGAATAATTATAAGATCAGAAGGGGAGGTTCTTACAGGTGCACACCTCAAAAGCTGGAGGGAGGAATCTTACATCCTACCCCGCTTAAAAAACACGAGATGTCCTCATCTCGCAACATTAGAGGACAATTCATTTCCTTAAGATCCAACTGATTCTGGGGTTTCTTATAGTCTGGAGAATCCAACAGAATCCTGGCATAAAGATCCCTTATATAAAACTCATCATTAGATAACAATTCACTCAGATCATAACATTCAAACCCTTATCACAATAATGGTCCATTAGACCGAAATTTCTATCTGAACAATCCTTCATGGAAATTTTCAATTTTACAGATTTTTAATTTGACACCCCTTAACTTGATCCATTGGGTTAAGTGTTAACAGTAGCAATCTACTAGCACAATCCACTAATCTCATAGTGATTTATTGAAGTCATTAACGTCATTCCAGCTTTGAACATCATCACAGGGACTTGTCCCATTCATCCTCATTGTGGTTTTGCTCATTTTAATACATTCCAATCAAAATTCAGGAATCGTTATTTTTCAATCAGAATCCAATTCAACTCATCAGTTCTCAACCAAAATTTTAAAATCATATCAACCACATTCAAATTCATCAGCTGGACAGCATTTTAACTTATAATTTAAAGATCTTAGATTTACTCGTATATACTGCTAGTAGATCTCGCCAATGGATATCCAGACAAGAGACTAATCCATCCCAAAACCGAACTCGAAAAAACTTCCCTTGCTTGGAAAGCACGGGCGATTCCTCCAGGATAACTTTTCTCTAACGTAGTCAAAAGCCTGAACTAACTGGATAGCATTTTAACTTATAATTTCAAGATCTTAGATTTACTCGTATATACTGCCAGTAAAGAGATACAGTTATACCCTCGGTATATACGAGTAGTCATGCTCCTTGGAACTATAAAGTAAATACCATCATGTCTAGGCCTCAAGCAAGTCAAGGATTCCATACGATTGCGGTACTTCCATCTGGAGACCCAATTACCAATTTACGAATTTCAGTTTGAATATCAATTTGTATGAATTTTATCACACAATTACAACCTTTTACTGCGTCTTCATAAATTTTTCACATTTTTGGCTTCTCGGTTGATCCTCATTAGTCAATTTGCTCTCATACCAGCTATAACATACCTGACCCCACTGCGCAACGAATTTGGGGGTGCTAGCAGCGGAAGTAGCACTTCTTGCGTGGGGCACGGTCCCACACTCGGGACCTCGCCAATGGATATCCAGACAAGAGACTAATCCATCCCAAAACCGAACTCGAAAAAACTTCCCTTGCTCGGAAAGCACGGGCGATTCCTCCAGGATAACTTTTCTCTAACGTAGTCAAAGCCTGAACTAACTGAACTGATCTGACCGAACCCGTAAGTCCCATAGTTAGATCAGGGAAAAGATTGTACTTGGATCATAGAGACCGACGCTTTTTTCCTCATTGAGAGGCACCAGGGAAAAGAGTTCCCAGGCTCCCTAGCCGGATATTCATGCAAACATAAAACTAGTCACACCACTTACACACCCAATATGAACTTGCCTTTTTCACAGATTCAACAATCTTTAAAACAATCATTTAATGAAACCATAGTGTTACAGATTCAACAATCATTTAATGAAACCATAGTGTTATTGATCATATACCTCTAATTATCCAGTTGAATCCTAATTTTCAATTCATTCCTTCATTAGTGTACCTATGGCATCATTGGCAACCAGAACGCTCATCACCTGTTCACTCATCAAGGGCCTTTTCAATAGTTCCTAGCTCATAGTACCCGACAATATAATCACATAAAAATATCCATATGGAATCTCTGTTGAATATTAGCAAGATCAAAAAGAGCCATGGACTCATCCGTTGAGGACCAGCAAGGTCAATCAACCAGATCCATGTCCGAATTCAGAAAACAACTCTTACTCCTTGTTCCAATATCCTCCCTGACGTACTTGTGGGTATCTTCGGCGAGCACCATATGGGATCCTTCGCACTAACACTTCACTCATAGGCCGCTTCCTTGGTTCCTCATCCACTGTACCGGAAGCTCACCATTTAAATCAAACCGAGGCTGGTCAAGACCTCGACCGACCTTGCTATACGAGACGTCCTCCGTTGACTCTCTGTTAGCAGTTATAACTTTAACAGATAGGTCTCCACCACCTTAATCACAAGACGGTCAAAATGCTTTCCCATCATTCTTGACATAAAACAGTCATTTAAAAACAGATTTCACATACAAATACAGTTCCAACAATATTTCCATCTTTTCTCATTACTCCGCATCCTTTCACATTAGTCTCCATCTTTTCTCATCTTACCACAATTTTATTTTCTTCATCGATCCCTATCACATCACATCATTCCCACATCAAATCACATCCAATCGCATCATCCACACATCAATCTACATCATCCATATATCCATCCACATCATCCATACATCCATCCACATCAATCCACATCATCCATACATCAATCCACATTATCCAAACATCCATCCACATCTTCCATACATCCATCCACATCAATCCACATCATCCATATATCCATCCACATCATCTAAACATCCATCCACATCAATCCACATTCGTTTTATAAGTATTCCCATTCTCATCTAATCACATCTTTTTCTATCTCATCACTTACTTCCTCATTTATCCTCATCAGATCTTGTTACCATATTATAGTAGTGATGTGTGTGAACACACTTAGGACCGCCGGGGCACTTTTTCCCTCACTAGGAGGTTTTTTCCCCCGTGCATTGTATATACGCCCATTATCTTCTAGGGCTTGTTATCTTTCATTTTTGGCACTCATAATACACTACTGTGTTGTGCTCAAGCTTCCTCATCTTCTTGAAGTTGTGTGTGCATTCCTGCAACCCTAATTCCAACAATTGGTATCAGAGCAGGCTTCCTCCTCCCGGGCAGCATCACCGGCACCTGCCGCTTCATCTCCTCCGATTGCAACGAGGTTTCACGAGCGTCTGCAGGTTAGTATATGCCGTGGGGGAACCCGTAGGGCTCGTTTTTTTCAGAATTTTGATCTGAAGTCATTTCGCCCTCCGTTTTTGCATTCCAAGTACTGCGCAGGCAAAATCGTCCTACTGTGCAGATTTTCTGTCAAGATTAAAATCTGCAGGACAGGTGCCCATTCGTCTGTTTTGGGCTGTGCTATATAGCACAGGTCGATTTTATACAGGTTTACCTCTTGCAGACAGCATTTACATCTAGTAGTACAGTCATTGGCCATGGCTGACAACAATGATGTATTCCGCATGTTGGCTGCTGAGGATAAGTTGGATGGCACCAACTATCCATTGTGGGCATATATGATGCGACATGTATTGGTAGCAAAGGGGTTATGGAATATTGTGCAGGGTATTGATGCACGTCCTATTGTGGCTGGGAATGCTGCAAACACATCAGAAACAGGTACTGTTGATGATGGTGCAGGCACAAGTGCTGTAGCAGCTGTTCGAGAACCACCACTTTCAGCAGAGCAGATTCGTTGGGATGGTAGAGATGCGCAGGCTCATGCCTTGATTGCGCTGTCTGTCAAACGTACCATTATCCCACATATTCGCTCCTGCAGGACTTCTAAGGATGCTTGGGATGTACTTGCCACATTGTATCAGGCAAGAAATGAGGCTCGTGTTGCTTATCTCCGAAAACAGTTGGAGAATGAGCATATGAACGAAGGTGATTCTATGGATAGCTTTTTGACAAAGATCAAGGATTTCAAAGAGCAGCTCATTTCTGCAGATGAAATCCTGTCAGACAGTTCACTTGTGCAGACTGTTTTGAATGGTCTACCAGATTCTTATCAGGGTTTTGCTTCCACTCTTCGCTTGATGATGAAAGGCAATCCCAATGCCTTATCATTTGAGGAGTTAGTTTCTGTTTTGCTGCAAGAAGACCAGTCAAGGCAAAACAGGAATAGTATGCGTGTCGCAGATCAAGCTTTCGGTGCTAGTCAGAGAAGCGGGAAAGGTAAAGCTGGCTTTTCTTCTAGTAAGCAGAAATCTGCAAATGCTGCGCAACCAAAGAAGGAAGACAAAGATGAGAAGAAGGGTGACAAACAGAAGACATTTTGCAAGTACTGTAAGGGAAATGATCATGTCATCAAAGCGTGTCCTAAGCTGGCTGCGAAAGAGGCTAAGAAGAAAGAGGCTGGTATGGCTGTTGCAGATGCCTCTCCTTCTAACAATGAATCTGCTAATGTTGTGCTAGATACAGAATGGGCATTCAATGCGCAGTGCAGTTATGACCCATCTTTGCATGACACATGTATGTCTGCAGTAGATTCAGATGTATGGTACTTTGACAGTGGTGCCACTAAGCATATCACCTCGCAGCGCAGTTTATTCACTTTCCTTGAGTCTGCTCCCACAGGGAATACTGTCACTTGTGCCAATAACTCCTCTTATCCCGTTAAAGGAGTTGGACAGATTGTGCTGAATGTTGCAAATGGCAACACCTTTACACTTTTTGATGCATTGTATGTGCCAGGGATCAAAAAGAATCTGCTGTCAGTCTCCGCATTTGCCAAAACAGGTTTGGTTGTAAAATTTGTGGATGACAGATGTACTGTTCATGATCTCTCTTGTGGTGACATCATTGTAGCATCTGGTTCACTATGTCGAGGGCTGTATAAGCTCAATATGGATGGCAAATGTGTAGAGGATTCAGCATGTGCTATTATGGATACGCAGGCTATTTCAAATGCAAAACTGTGGCATGCACGTTTTGGTCATCTGAATTTTGCAAGTTTGCTGCGCCTGCAGAAATCTGAAATGGTGTCTTCTTTGCCTAAGCTTGAGGCACCTGTCAAGCATGTTTGTGAGGGCTGCATATTGGGTAAAATGCAGCGTGCTTCCTTTCCCAAAGATGGATCAGTGAGAGCTGAACGCAAATTGCAGCTTGTTCACAGTGATGTTTGTGGTCCCATGCAAACTCCATCATTTGGAAACTACCTTTACTTCGTGACTTTCATTGATGATTTTACCAGGCATGCATGGGTATATCCTTTGAAGGCAAAGTCCGAAGTGTTTTTGTGCTTCAAACAGTTTTTGGTTATGGCTGAAAATGTGTCAGAAAGTAAGATGGGCACCCTCCGTTCAGATCGAGGGGGGGAGTATATGTCTTCAGAATTTAATGCGTTTCTGGCTGAGCGTGGGATAAAACACCAATGTACAGTGCCGTATACACCACAGCAAAATGGTGTGGCTGAGAGAAAAAACAGGTCTCTCATGGAAATGGCAAGATGTATGGTTAAGAGTCAAAGTCTACCACATGGTTTTTGGCTTGAGGCTGTCATGTGTGCCACTTATGTACTAAACAGGTGTCCCACCAAAGCATTACAGGTTGTCACTCCATATGAGGCATGGCATGGCCGCAAGCCATCTGTTGGCCATTTACGTGTTTTTGGTTGCCTGGCATATGCATTAGTGCCTGTGCAACATCGCAGAAAATTGGATGACAAAGCTGTCAAATGTATTTTTGTTGGATATAGTGCTGAGAGCAAAGGCTATCGTTTGTATCATCCACAGACAAAGCGCATTTTGGTTAGCCGTGATGTTGTATTTGTGGAAGATGCAGTTCAGCCCTTGGTTTCATGTACTAAGGAGACAGATATCAGCTCACGTGATGTCTATGATACATTGTTGCCTCTTTTCAGTGGTGCACAGTCAAGTGCAATACCTCATGAGGCAGTTTTTCAGCCTATGCAGGTTTTAAATGATGGCACAGATCAGCCTATATCTGATGCAGATGTGCATGATGCACTTGAGGATGAGAGACAAGAGATTGAGGGCTCTAGGAATATGCCTAGATGGCTGGTGCAGACTTTGCGTGACAGCAAGTTGGATGCCCCTTTGTCTAGTCGCACTCGTTCTGGCTCTAATGGTGCCTCTTATGCGTCAGATTGTTATGCATTGGCTGTTTCTAGTATGTGCGATGAAAGTGAGCCTGTTTCATTTGATGAGGCACAAAGTTCAGAAAATTGGATGGCTGCTATGCAAGCAGAATACGATGCTATTATGAAGAATGGTACATGGTCTTTATGTGACTTGCCCCCTGGCAAGAAGGCCATTGGCACTAAGTGGGTATACAAATTGAAGCGTAAGCCTGATGGCACAGTGGATCGCCATAAGGCTAGGCTTGTTGCAAAAGGTTATGCTCAAGAGAAGGGCATTGATTTTGATGAGACTTTTGCTCCCACATGTCGTATGACCACTGTTCGTAGCATCTGTGCATTAGCAGCTCATAATGGTTGGAATGTACATCAGCTGGACATAAAGACTGCGTTCTTAAATGGAGATTTGCATGAGGAGGTGTATGTATCGCAGCCTCGTGGTTTTGTTCAAAGAGGGCAGGAAAACAAAGTGTGCAGGTTAAAAAAGGCTTTATATGGTTTAAAGCAAGCTCCACGAGCTTGGTATGAAAAAATACATGCATATTTGACTGCACACGGGTTTCAGAATAGTCCAACAGAAAGCACTTTGTATGTTAAACGTGTGGATGGTGTACATCTAATCATTGCTCTCTATGTCGATGACATGCTGCTCACAGGACCAAATAAGAGTCATATTGCTGATTTTAAGGCTGATTTGAATGCCTCTTTTGAGATGTCAGATTTGGGGCATTTGCATCATTATTTGGGGATACAATTTAAGCAGTGTGATGGAGGTATTGCTTTGTGTCAGACAAAGTATATTGAAACATTATTGCGGAGATTTGGCCTTGAAGACTGCAAGCCTATTGCTACTCCAATGGAGACAGGTTTGAAGTTGAGTCTTCATGACGCTGGAGATCACTTTGATGTCACACTCTATCAGACAGCTGTTGGTTGCCTCATTTATGTATGCATTACGAGGCCAGACATTCAGTTTGCAGTCTCACAGGTGAGCAGATTTATGCATAGCCCAGGCATTAAGCATTGGCAGGCAGTGAAGCGTATCTTTCGCTATTTGAGTGGTACTCGGCATCTTGGGTTGTTTTATCCCAAGGGGGGATCATTGCCGCCAGATTTACATGCTTTTTCAGATTCTGACTGGGCTGGTTGTTATGACACACGCGTGTCCACGAGTGGTTTTTGCTTCATGCTTGGAAGCTCATGCATATCATGGTTGAGCAAGAAGCAGCCTACTGTGGCCACTTCTAGTTGTGAAGCTGAGTACAGGGCAGCTTTCACAGCTACGGTTGAGTGTGTGTGGCTCAGACGCCTTATGGCTGATTTGGGTGTTGGGCAGCCATCTGCCACCACCATCTTCACTGACAGTCAGAGCGCATTGGCAGTTGCGCGGAACCCAGTGTTCCATGCTCGTACGAAGCACATTGAGGTGCACTACCATTATGTCAGGGAGAGACTCTCTGCAGGAGAGATCAGTTTGGCTTATGTGCCAACACAGGATAACCTTGCAGACCTTTTCACAAAGGCTCTGCCTCGTGAGAAGTTCGAAGCTTTTCGCAAAGCTTTGGGCTTACTCCCTTTTGTGGATTCGTCCACATAGCTAGACACTTCCCTATACATGAGTGCTAGCTCTTGTTCACCGCATCACTCCAGGGGGGATTTGTTACCATATTATAGTAGTGATGTGTGTGAACACACTTAGGACCGCCGGGGCACTTTTTCCCTCACTAGGAGGTTTTTTCCCCCGTGCATTGTATATACGCCCATTATCTTCTAGGGCTTGTTATCTTTCATTTTTGGCACTCATAATACACTACTGTGTTGTGCTCAAGCTTCCTCATCTTCTTGAAGTTGTGTGTGCATTCCTGCAACCCTAATTCCAACAGATCTCATCCACTTGCATCTACCCATACATCTCATCACTTCACCACTTATCATTCATTCACATCCCGATTCACCACATCACATCCATTCACATCCTTTATCATTCATTCACATCCCGATTCACATACTAACACATTCATTCACATCCTATATCATTCATTCACATCCCGATTCACATGCTAACACATTCATTCACATCCTATATCATTCATTCACATCCCGATTCACATACTAACACATTCATTCACATCCTATATCATTCATTCACATCCCGATTCACATGCTAACACATTCATTCACATCCTATATCATTCATTCACATCCCGATTCACATGTTTACATCCTGATTCACATGCTATCACATTCATTCACATCTCTTATCATTCATTCACATCCCGATTCACATAATTACATCCTGATTCACATGCTATCACATTCATTCACATCCCTTATCGTTCATTCACATCCCTTATCATTCATATACATCCACATCCATTCTTTCACATACATCCACTTCTACTCTTTACATACATCCACTTCTATTCTTCACATACATCCACATCCACCCTTTCACATACACACATCCACATCCACATCCATTCTTTCACATACATCCACTTCTACTCTTCACATACATCCACTTCTATTCTTCACATACATCCACATCCACCCTTTCACATACACAAATCCACATCCATTCTTTCACATACATCCACTTCTATTCTTCACATACATCCACTTCTATTCTTTACATATATCCACATCCATCCATCCATTCATTCACATTTATCTGATTCACATCACATCTATCCATCCATTCATTCACATTTATCTTATTCACATCACATCTATCCATCTATTCTTTCACATTTATCTGATTCATATCACATCTATCCATCCATTCATTCACATTTATTTGATTCACATCACATCTATCCATCTATTCATTCACATTTATCTGATTCACATCACATCTATCCATCTATTTATTCACATTTATCTGATTCACATCACATCTATCCATCCATTCATTCTTTTATAAAAATCAACTTCAGTGGGAATAACACTTTTATAAAAATCCCTTTATACATCTATTTATGCATAAATTCAATTTTAAGAAAAATAACACTTTCGAAATAAAATAAAAAATAAATTCCTTTATGCATCTTTCTATGCATAAAATCAAAATTGACGAGAATAACTCTTTTGAAATAAAAATAAATTCTTTATGCATCTTTCTATGCATAAAATCAAAATTGATGAGAATAACTCTTTTGAAATAAAAATAAATTCTTTATGCATCTTTCTATGCATAGAATTTAATTTTAATAGAAATAACACTTTTATAATAAAAGTATTTCTACTATGCATTTTTCTATGCATAAAATAAAAATAACACTTTTAGAATACACAAACGATAGGGATTAATCTTTTTGAATAATAAAAGATGAAACTTATTTCACAAAATTTAAAATTTTTTTGCCATAATCTCCTTTGTATGGCTGACCATTTTTCAATTTGTCCTATTCTTAAGTTACTAAAAAATATCCCCAAATGGTTTAAAGCATTCTAAACTAATCAAATTCCACTTTTAAAAGAGAAACAATATGAAAAGTTTAATTCCAACAATTAGATTACTTATCTAGGATAAAGAAAGGCTGAATTTAAGAAGAAGAGAGGGGGAAAGCCTTTCCAGCGAGGCATAGCATCATTTTACATTTTGAAACAAAACAAAAATGAGAAAACTATTAAAAGGAATAAGAAAAAGTAGGATTTCTAACTTACATGAATTTCTAGGAGCTTTCCTTTGGCTTGATGGTTTGAGGGATCTACTCTTATTTGCAACAAGAGTGGCCACCAATTCTTTAGAAGAGGGAATGGTCAAAAACTAATGAATTATTAATAAATTCACAGTTTTTTACCCTGGGGAAGAGAAGTAGAGTAACAGTGTATAAAACACTATTATCCATTTACAAAGAGGGAGGCTTCATTTATAGGAAAAAGTGAGCCTCTAACCAAGCAAACTGATTCTAGAATTTTCCAGATCAGTTTGGTCAATTTTTGACCATTTTTAGGTCAGTTTAGCTTACTTTTTGGATCTAGTTGAAGCAGGAGAGAGGAGAGATCAAAATATCTCGATATTTGTGAGTTTAAAACTCAACCACACATGTGAAATAGGTGCCTCCTTCATGAGGAAAATTCCCCCACACTGAGGTGTCAAAAATGCATCATTTCTCTAAATATTCTCTTTTTTTAAACTAATATTCTTGTCCTTAGTCAACTCTTCATCTTATGTGAGTATTTATTCATTTTTGGGGGATTTTCTTTATTTCTTCAATTTATCTCTTTCCTATATTTGGATTAATCTAATTGGCCCCTCAGAACCTTAATTTAAAATTTTTCGAAAATCTGGACCCTTAGGATGAACAGATTATAATTGATTTCTAATGCACCTTCTGAAATCTTTTTGAACTTCTGTTTCGGGGAAATTTATTTTAATAAGAAGAGATATTTTTCTATCTAAAAATTGAATAATCTCTCTCTAGAATATTTTCTCTCTCTAGGCCAAAACAGGATAAAACAGAATCTTTCTTTTATTTCAAAGAGGAAAATAATTATAAGATCAGAAGGGGAGGTTCTTACACCTGTACACCTCAAAAGCCGGAGGGAGGAATCTTACATATTATTAGCTCCTTGGGCTATTTTTATGAATAAAATTCTCTGAATACTCAAGTGGTGGATTTGGAGGTACACTTGAGGGGGGAGATTGCACCCAATCTTGTCTTGATGGTGATGTTATTCTATTTTCCTTGCCTTGTGTTATGCTATGTTATTTGATTTCAATTTGATTCAAGTCTTTGTTTTAATTTTTGATATATTTTGTGAGATTTTAATTAATTCTTTAAGAAGTACAAAAGGGTCCCATGACATCAAATGGCAGGTACATTGTAACCAAATGTGCGACCAAACTTTGTAAGTGTATATATGTAGACCCCACCCTCACTCTTGAAAAGTTTGGTCACCATCGGAGTGACAATGTACAAGCCAAAGGCCCAATTTTGAGGGGGCTCTCTAAGGCCACGACACATTTGGCACAAACATTGTACTCTGATGGTGACTAAACTTTACAAGTGTGTATATGTGAACCCACCCTCACTCTTAGAAAGTTTGGTCACCATTGGAGCACATTTGGTTATAATGTGCAAGCCAAAGGCCCAATTTTGAGGGGCTTCTCTAAGGCCACGACACATTGAAAACCAAGCATCTGGCATGCACATTGTAACAACTAAATGTGCTACACTAAGCATTAGGCAAGGGGGAGTATGAGTTAGCATGTGATCATGGAAATGTCTAATTAGGACTTTAAGGAAAGAGTCGTCATGCTGGAGAAGAAGGCCTCAGCTTTAAATTAGGGTTTACACCTAATTATTCCTAGTTTTATTGTCAACATTAAAATTAGGGCTTTATAGGCTACATAAAGGTGATTAAACAATGGTGAATGTTTCACCCACCTCTTCTTCTACTTCCACGTCAACTTCACAATATAGCAAGGGATTTATAGATCCTTAAGCGGCAAGGATGATTATTATGCTAACTAGTGGGCAACCCATGCGAAGCACATTTTTTGAGACTCCAAATTCAAATTCTACCCAAAGCTCCTCAAACCTCCTCCTCCCTTTCTCGAACCTCCAAATTCTTATCACGTGGAAGCTTTGTGAAACTCTTCCTTAAGATAATATGGAGATTTTTGAGACTCCAAATTCAAATTCTACCCAAACCTCCTCCGTTTCTCGAACCTCCAAATTCTTACCCCGTGGCAGCTTTGTGAAACTCTTCCTTAAGATAATAGAGAGAAGATATAGAAGCTCAGGGTAGAAGTCCGAAGCATAGCTAACGACAGGAGTGGTCGTACTTGGCAGTACTTCTACCTAGATCAGAGGATCCTAAACCATATCTGTAAGATGGATATGCAGGAGGAGCTCTAGTCAGCCCTAGTTGTGGTAGCTATGTCCCTATGGAGCACATGTGACCGCACTAAATTTTGGAGATAGGTAAGGTAGGGCTCAATGCTCGAAAAACCCAGCAATTAGTGTAAAATCTATGCTTTTATAATCATGCCATTGCTTACTTCTAAGAGGTCTTTTATGTGCATGCAAGGCTCCTGCATGCAAGGCTCCTGCAAGTTGTCTTAAAATGTGAGTATTGAGCACTGGCAGTGGTTGAATTCGACATCCTTTTACACCATGCAAAGCTGAGGATCAGGGAAGGTGCATTATCCCCCTCCATATGTCTCCATTTCAAGCATCCAAAATCAGTGGCATCTGTGGTTGTCTTATATTTGTTTTTCTTAAATATTTATATTATTAGCTATCTACTTTTTACATGTACTTAATCTCTCTTTTATAAATAGCATAGTAGAGCATGTGTTTCATTATATTTTATTTTTTGCATACTGAATAAAGTGGCAAACATGTTGGATTTTATGAGGGGTTGTTTCACATTGCATCCACCTCTAAATTACATTTTTGACTATCAGGTCTTGTATCAATGCCTTAAAGAGAGCATTGCAAGAAGGATAAGGATTGTAAAAGTGAATTTGGAGAAAATGGGTTAAAAAATATTCAGCACAATGCCTTAAGAGAGCGTTCAAAAACACCCATGAAGATGGCAAAATATGTTGTCATCTTTCATAACTCTTTTGCCATTTTTATCACAGCTTCATCTTGATCCAAGTAATATGGTATGTATGGGTACTGATGGAGCCTCAGTAATGATTGGCCATGTCAGTGTCGCTCACAGAACAAGTCTATGCTTAGCAAATGCTATCAAGAAATCTACTTGTGCTCAAGGTATAGATCAAATTGTCAGAGTTTGGAGTTAGAATTTGGTTCACAAAATCAAATGGTAAGCAGGTCAACATCCATTCATAAGGTTTAGGAATCGTTTGAACCTCTTCTTGATTTTTTGAAGACTCAAAACGTAATAATAATTTCCATTTCATTTATAGCATTCACTTTGTGGCCAACATTCTTGAGAGATTGGCCAAGGAAGATTTTTCGAAGTTCATTCGTTAACATAATAGCAGTGGTTGGGCTAATAGAAGCCGAGATTTGAGGCATGGCAAACTTGGAATGTTCTTCATAATTTGTAGCTATATAATCTCAAGTCAATGAAGATGTATTTCATTCATGTGTGCAAGGTTGTTGGTCTACAATCTGTGGATACTGCTTACATCAATGTGTAGCTCTATTTGCTACTTGTATGAAGATTTGTTAATATAGATCATTCATGTGTGTAAGGTTTGTGGTTGACAATATGAGGAGACTACCTCCATAGATGTGTAGCTCTATTTGGTACTAGTATGTAGTTTTGTTTTATGATCATGTAATCATATTATCTTTATATAGGCTTTTGTCTTTTTGTAAGAGAGCTAAAGCTTTCAAGGAGCTGTTTAATTTGGGAACATGTTGCCTTAATAGAATGAAATTATACCATTATTTCTTATATGTAGCATAATTTGATGTTATTTTCAATGTCCTGATAAAGCCAGCTAAAAATTAATCGTTTCTTTTAAGACTGGGCTAGAAATTACTGCTCTCTTTTAAGACCGGTTAAGTGTAAGAACATCATAGATATTTTAAGATCGGTTAAGTGTAAGAACATCATAGATATTTTATAGGGTTCAGATTTTGGCTTTTTTTCAAGCACTCAAGGCATACGCTTGGTGAATAGGCAACAACTTCAACATGGAGGACTCCATTGCTATGGGAGCAATGTGTGCAAGACCTACCCTCCACAACTAACTAGGGTCCCAATCTTCCCCATTTGGATGGCTTTTAACTTTGTGGGTGTACAATGAAGGTGACATCCTAGCTAGCAGTGAAGCACCACCTTCTTTGAAGCAGTATTAATTCTCTTGACCCATCGTAGCATGACTGTTGGCAAATGGCTACGATCTTGGATTGTCTCATTCAAGACCATGAGATTTGCCAGCACCTTGAGGAGATCTTAAGCACTTAATCAACGTTGGGACTTACTCACCATGTTCCCATGATCTTCAGCACTTAAATCAACATTGGGAGTTACTCAGCATGTTCCCATGAACTTTAGCACTTAATCAACATTGGGACCTCATTAAGGCCAGTTTTCAAAGAATCATGCATAAGAGCATGTTGATAAGGTCCTTTCGTGAGCACCTCAAAGGGTAGCATCCACCTGATTCCCAAACAAGGTGGCAATTTGTTGCGGAGGTTTGTTAGTGGTAGTCCATCATCGTGCCAAGTATCACCTACCTTGTCAAAGTAATTGGCTATTGCCTACAACTGCTAATCTTCCACCTTGATTCATGGCACAAACTTCTTTTAAAAAAAAGAAGCATCTTGGATAACACCTTCACTTTCTAGGAGTCCATATAGTGGGCTTGCATCTACTAGGAGGATTTGGTGGTGGTACTGGTTGACTTCAAAAATGCCAACAGGAAGATAGATTGGGCCTTTCTCAAAGGTACTATGCCCCGGATCAGCTTTGTGTGTCATCAATGGTGGCCAACCAAGTGCTCATATTCACCATGTGGTACATCACCTCGTGCTAGGCCTTCTCTTGTTTTAGCTTGGAATGGCCCCTTTACACTAGCCAATCTTCATACGAGGAAACAATTCAATATTGACACCTTGTAAGATTACCATGTCTAGAGACCTCAACACTTCCACCCACAATGCTGCTATACAATGGATTATTTTTTTAGCTATACTTGGCACTTTTGAAAAGAAATTTGTAGCTAATCACTTTCCAAGCCTTAAGACATTCTTCAACCACCACTTTTCCAATCACCTTGATGAGCACTTGAGTTAGCCCCTAGTATAAAACACTCATATATCCCTTCTATCCACCCCTTTCTAGCTAGCAATCATAATTTCTTGGCACACCAAGCTCTAATCTGTCATAGTCGATGGGCTAATGCTTCCACTTCAGAGCACTGGCCAACCCGACAGTCTAATAAAGTAATTCATGGGGGAGGAGGGACCTAATCAAACTCAACCATTTCCCAAGAGTGACAAATCCCTCTAGCTTCCACTCCCATAGCAAACTTTTCCCGAAACAACATTTCAAATGGGGGAGGAGGGACCTTATCAAATTCATATGATACCGAAGAGTGGCAAATCCCAAGAGCTTCATCTCCCCCCCGTGTTTAGCAAACTTTTTCCAAAACACAATTTCTTTAGTGATTTTTTGGTATCAATGTCCGGCAGCAAGGATGCATGAATACTCAAAGAATCTAAACTTTCAATGAAGGCGAAGATATGGTTCGAATAGAGCACCAATGAAGCTAACAATTTTGTGCATGGTGTTGATCCGTGCATTTACAGAACGTGCTGAGGGGCCAATAGTAAGCCAGCTCCTCCCCTTCTCAAAACTTCCAATGCACAGTAAAACTCTTAAGCACCAAGCTTGCCCTCAGCAGACCGATATGAAGCCTTCGACCAAACCCCGTAGATTTTTTCAAGTGTGCAAACAAACCACACGCGTATAACAATGAGACGAGATTAACCATTGGCACAAACCTTGCTTGGAAAGCAACCGTAATGCAAAATAATAGTACATAAACACCCCTTTCCACACCCCCCCCCCCTTCCCCGAAGAAAGAAAAACAATACCGACAATCAAGTTTCAGGTTCTGCCCTGCACCTCAATGCAGGTGTGTCCATCTAGATCATACATGTCTATACACTTGTATAGATGTTCACTCCACATCCATATAGCAAGATCTGATGTTCATTAATGGCATGAAGCTCTTCTGTATGAATCATGACTTCATGCACTGAAGATCTTGTTAAAGGATTCAAGATGCTGAAATAGAGGTGCGGGTTGCTTTTCTCTCCTTTACTTTCCTCAACATTTTCCTTAATGCTCCTCTTTTGTTCAAACCTTGGTACCTTCTGCCATTATTGTCGACAGCTCTACAGCTCTCCTAATATTAATAATTGGTTTCATACTTATTTGCTGTGCATACAAAAACGTCCTACTTATCAATGTAAAGAGTGAACCATAGAGTTAAGCAAGCATTCTCCTCCAGCCTTTTGAGCATCCCCAAAGCTCATGGACACACAAGGCATCGTCCAAAGCTCATTCACAAATTTCAATGTTCAAGCAACATGCAACTCAACAAACGATTTTCAAAAATTCCTGAGATGGAACCGATTTCTCAGAGAAAGTGGGTGTAATCCACAGAGATGGAGATGGGTGAGGCCAGCCAGTAACACAATCGGCAGCTACATTAGAAAAGAAGATTTGACTTGGTATCTCCTGGTCTCCACTATTTAGGAGTGGATGTCAATAGTCTTGGAAAGGATGATCACGTAAGTAAAATAAAATATACTGACAGCCTCACATGAGAATACAATAGCCTTGGAAAGGATGATCACTTAAGTAAGATAAAATGTATTCACAGCCTCGACTTGGTATCTCCTGGTCTCCACTATTTAGGAGTGGATGTCAATAGTCTTGGAAAGGATGATCACTTAAGTAAAATAAAATATACTGACAGCCTCACATGAGAATACAATAGCCTTGGAAAGGATGATCACTTAAGTAAGATAAAATGTATTCACAGCCTCGACTCCTGGTCTCCACAATTTAGGAGTGAATGTCAATAGTCTTGGAAAGGATGATCACTTAAGTAAAATAAAATATACTAAGCCTCACATGCGAATACAGCCTCGCATGAGGATAGGCCCCAACACAAAAAGGTTTCACCGACCTATAATGTAAGGCCCCGTCCTTACTCCGTCTACAATACCAACTCAGTCCATCAAGTAACAGAACACTAATCCAACAGACCATTTTTGTGCATTCAAAATTTTCATATATCCTCCAGCATCAGCCAGACCACACCAAAGTCCAGAGCAGCAACACGAGACTACATTTCAAGAACACTTTTCAGGCTATAGTCGCGCATAATTTACAGCAACCTTGACCTTTTCAGCCTATTATATTGGTATTAACCTCATTAAAGCTGTGTATCACTTACAGCTACCACTTGATGTAATAGATCCTCTCTCTCTCTCTCTCTCTCTCTCTCTCTAACACTACAAGTAACTCTGCAATCTCTATGTATTCATCCTCCCACTTTTCCAAAAGCTTGTTGCGTAATATCCTTTGCACAGTATATATATGTGCAAATTGGCTTCCGCCCCCAGGCAAATATGGCATTTGGTTCCCATGAAGTAATTCCCTTAAGGGATGTTTAGGTAATAACCAAAGTTCAAGAATCTTCTCGCAAAGGTTGGTGAACATCATTCTGACTATCCAGGGGCATATACTGGGCCATGATTGCACGAATCTCCGAGTCCATGTATGACTGCACACAAAACCAACCACCATTTAAAGTCAGGGTGTGTGCATTTCCTCTAGGCTTGAAGCACCTCAGGACTGAAACACTCACCCGAATCCTGTATTTGTAAATGATATACCCTCCCAGACAAATTCCAGCAACACCTGCCAAAACTAGAGTGGCCACCACCCAGCTGATCCTTCCCGAACCCTTACCTGTTAAACCATGTCCACGTGATTATCAGTATTGACACATCTGATAACTTCTTTACACTATCCTGGTACTGTGGGATAGGTGCATAAGGTACCAACAAGCCTAGCTCACTGCAAAATCAGAGTTCTTAAATATAGATCTGCTCATAACGGGGGAGGGGATTTATAACCCCAGTATCATGAGGAGCCTGCCATAGATAGGACGTTGATTTCTAACACACCCACCTCCAATATGTACTTGCTCAGTAGCCCAATGACCAGCCCAGTGAAGAAGATGCTTCAAGCTGAGTGCTTGACTATGACAACTGCATACTTTTCTATCATTAGGTAGCATCTACTTTGCATGTACCTCATTGTGCTTCTTAAGAGCGTGATTTCTTTGCTGAAGTCATGCTATTCTACTTCTCTCATTGAGGCCGAACTGCACTATGGCTCATGGGTCTAGTCCTAAAGCTCTGTGGTGGCAAGTTGTGGAAGCAGTGGATAGTGTGAATGTCAAAGCTAATCATAAGTTAATGTTTGAATCCTGGAGCAAATCAGGGACATTGGATAGTGTGAATGTCAAAGCTAATCATAAGTTCATGTTTAAACCCTGGAGCAAATCAGGGGCATACCAATGCATGCGTCTTGCTCTTTCATGTAAAGAAGGCCACCTTTGCACGAACAGTCATATCCGCCCCATTTATTTTTACAGCTACAGTCGGCACACTGGCAAGCACTCTTCTCTTTGCATTCATCAATATCTGTACAACTCTAAAAGTTAGAGCTCTGAGATAATGCTAAATGTAGCTTGAATTTTATTTTGAAAAAAAACAATAGTTGCACACCTTCACACATTTCTTTTGAGACTTCTATAATTTATTTACATGTTCCTGTGTAAGTGCATGCATGCATGCGTTGGGCCTACTGAATGTCATGGTGTGATAGCTGCTCACCCAAGTGGCTATCACACAGATATGTAGCTGTGGGAACCTTGGTTTGAATCCCTCCAGCCTCACTCATTAGCGTGCCTGTGTCTATAACTTAATAAATACATATACTCTCCAAAAAAAAAGTACCTTCACAATACTTTTTACCATCTCCATGAAATCCAGG
Source organism: Cibotium barometz (assembly GCF_041138505.1). Lineage (NCBI taxonomy): Eukaryota > Viridiplantae > Streptophyta > Polypodiopsida > Cyatheales > Cibotiaceae > Cibotium > Cibotium barometz. The sequence continues at coordinate 32,374,957 of NC_141064.1, forward strand.
AGGGCAATCACAGCCTTTCAAATGAGTTGACTGGAATTGAAACCATGAAAATAATCAGAAAACATTCAAATGAATTTTGGACATGGGTAAGAAATCACAGGGCAAGAAATGTGAATTCCATATCCTTACTTGGCATGCAGAAAATGTTTGCCCATCTTTAGTCTCTGCCCAGCAACCTCCATTGTTTATTTTGCATCGTCCCGGACCTACAGCTGAAGTAGCACAAGTGATGCAGTCAGCACTCGCCTCCATAAAATGCCCCAATCATAGAAAAATGCCATCCAATAAATCTATCAATGCACACAGCCATCTTGATCAACCTGGAAGAGAGAAATTGAAAGAAAAGGGCTTGCCTTCACAATAGGTGTAGCCATCACCCTGAAACTGGACACCTTGAATAGTAGGACATTCACAAATACGCCCCCTAAATGTATCCTGTCAACAAAGAGAGTGTTCATATGCCTCTAAAAAACTGAAATTTCCATCACTATTGCATCAACTATCTCAGTGACATTCCCATTACCTTGCAGGCAGTAGCATTTGCTTCTTTACTTTTCCAGCACCCACCATTGTTTGTCAAGCATTCATTCGTTTCCATGTCTGCACAGGAAGCAAAGAAGAACAATTATGTTATCTCGAATCTTCTACACAAAACATACCTTAGGCTACTAGAATATATACCATCACTCAAGCACACAGGAGGCTCAGTGCTTTCTTTGAAGCCTGCACACACAGCTTTCAAAACTGCCCCTTTATCAAGCTTTCCTGCCACAGTGCAAGGTTTCAGAGCTCTGAAAGGAGAAATAGCCAAATTGAACACATACAATTAAAGCATTTCAGGGCTTGCAGACATGACTGACCTCGATATTGCCTATTGTTGATGATAAGGGTAGGCAGAATTGTGACATCACCTCGTGCCCCTTGCCCAACCTGGAATCCAATTGGATTTCAAACAAGAAAAAAAAAGTTCCTAAGGCAACCTATCCTTTGACTCACTAGTATCAGCTGGGAGACAAAAGGTGTAAACTGTTTAAAAAAAGACCATAATCCATTACATGTCAAGAAAACAGCTCACACAGCCACCAACATCAGGACAAAAGCATATATGTTGCAATTTGTCAGAGACATCCACGGGATGTTAAACCCTAACAAAATCACAGGAGGCAGTCAAGCCTTCATCAGGGCCACAACAAGAACACAGGCACTATGTCACATTATATCTTTGTTTCCAAAGAATCAAAAAATAGGTTCATACTCCCAGAAAACTCTTGCTCCAACTCTGATCTATATGACACAGGACAAAAAGACAGCCGAAACTGCCCACACAAACCTGTGCATCTTGTTCAGATTTCAAATGGGGATTGTTGGAGTCTGCATCAGGATTTCCCATGCATTCACGAACTTTATCAATTGAAATCCCTGCAAAAGCATATCATCAAGGTTAAAATCAGAGTCCATTTCTCCAAAACCCTTGATAAAAATGAAGTTGAATAACAAACGAGTAAAAAACACTTGCCTAGGGATTCTATGACCTTCTCAGCACACTCTTTGTTGTACTTCTGTTCCTTCATTGGACACCTTATGTGAAAGTCAGTAACATAATCCCACCACACCCACGGCTTACCAGAACCATTGGCAACTTTGTAGACACAAAGCTGTCTCAAATTCTCTGTAACTACATCTTTTCCTTCATAGCCTTTTGTAAAATCTTGCTCAGGATCAGGGGCACAATATCTGCCATGGTTGATGCATTGTGATTTACACTGCTTGCTCTTGACAAATGCATCAGGACAATACCAGGTGATATAATGAGGTGTGAATGAAGTATAACCCCCCTTCTCAAGAAGTTGTGCTGCACCCTTGAAGTTTTTGACAAATTCTACCTGTGCGTCACACTTGGCCCCACATTCATCATTACTGCTCGTCCAAAACTCGTATTCCACCTTCTCATCAGGATGGGGCAATGATTCTGACCAATCCAACTTCACAGTTACAGTTTCCTTCTTAGCCAACTCTGCCTTCAGCTTGTCTCCGAATGTTTTCTCGATCAAGGCAGATGGAATTGTGATATTTTGCAGGTACTCGGCTGCTTCCTTATCTTCCTGGGGAGAGTCCATTGTAATCAGAGGCTCAACTCGATCATCTGCAACCAACACACAGGCTGCACCTGCGTTTTGAGCGTTCCAGACTTTCAATGCAAAGTAGCAGCCTGCAAAGTTTCTGGTTAGATAGATTGTAAGCTATACCTATCTGAATGAACGTAAATCTTCACATAGTACAATAAGTGAACCGTGATAAGAATGTTAAGATGCTACATTTTACTTGATACATATATGCATGGGGCATGGCCTAAACAGCGAGATACAGCATCTTTAATCATGTCATCAATTTACTAACAAAGACTCATACTATAAATTTTCATGGTGCATATGTGCATTGGCATTACACAGCCATCAACTCCGTAATGTATTCCCTATACTAAGCTATGTGATCCCCTTCAGTCTTGTCACATAACAGCACACAAATGATGTACCTGAAACATCCCCAGATTTTGTAGTTGATCGATTTAGATAGTTTCAGACCATTAGCTTCATTATGCATGGTCTACCTATGTATGTTCAAGCAGCCTTTCCAGTCAGAAACTCTGCATTTATCATCGAAGATGAAACCCTAGCTCAGAGTAAATCTGATGTTAAAAAGGGCACCCTGGGAGACCACAAACTCAAGGCGTGTTCATGTACTCCACCCATCTAAATGCTACGCACACCAACGAAAAAGTCTGGAGAGAAATATTGACTTGAATGTTTTTGATGTTACACAGAAACTATCAACATCTTTTCTCTAAAACAAGCATGGCAAATATCCAGCTAAAATGAAGGCATCCAATTGTAGTTTCTCTCAGACACAGAGTTCAGAAAAATCGATGGTTACAGATAGAAATTGTTATGGCATACCTCCACGATCGAGCAAGGCAACAGTAGGGTTTGCTTTAGGGCTGGTTCGCTTGAATGAAGTGTCGAAGGCTTTACATCCATCGGCACCCTTCTCAGGAAGCTTGACGTCGAGGATCATGGAGCCTCCATAATCAGGAGCCCCAAAGTTGCCAATTGCACTGTCTTGCTTCCCAGCGATGGATTCCGGGGCAAGAACCGAAATACTGTTCTTCTCCACAACGAACCGACCAAAAACAGATACCATAAGAAGGGGAAAAAACAGCAAAACCCCTAGAGGTTTGTGCTTCATGGTTCTTGCCGTGGCCATAGAGCAAAATTAGAGTTTCCAGGTGCCAGTCCTGCAGCAAGAACTCGGATGCTCTTTCTGCGGGGTTTCCTTTCTACAATTAGAGCTTCCCGCTTCAAAATTTAGAGGTTCCCTCCAACAGTTAAGGTTTCCCTCTTGGTTTCTTTTCCAGACTCTGTTTCGCAAGGAAAAACTACTGCGAAGCTATGGCGGAAAAATCTCGGCAGGCAAAGGATGCAAGAAACGGGTTTTCTGCGCTGCTGTCTAGGCAGGAGCTTTGAAGCAGTGAAAACTTTCTGCAGAGAGGTAAGGCTATGGAGGTGCAGAAGTCGGCTTTCTCGCTCTCTCTCAAGTCGAAGACTTACCCCGAGAACAGGCGTCCCGGCCCTTGATGGAGTGCAGTCACACGCAGCAAGAGCGTCAGCGTAGGGTACAAGCCTTTGCAGCAAGGGTAAAGACGCGGCACGCATGTTCCACATGAGTACTACATGTGTCTGTGGGCGGTTGGGAGGAAGCCTTTCACGCAATTACGACATGGGGACATGTTTTTTTTTATCTCATCCATTGTTTTATTATGTCATTAACACTTGAAATCCCCCCCCACAGACGAGTCGGTAGAACGGTTGGGTCCCATTGTGAGGACCGGGTTCCATGCCATCAGGGTATGTGTTGTGAGCTAGGATATATATATATATATATATCTTCCCGCAAACATAGGAATCTAGTGTTTTTCCTCGCAAAACACCTCTCTCAGCAATCAATTCGATGAACTTTGTGATTCCAATTTTAGAGTTTGTTTGCTAAAACTTAACAGTTTTAATTCTATGGCTTGTTTTGATTTCAATTAAGGGTTAATTCGACCATCTAATTGCTTTCATCATGTTCTGATTTTGTCTTCCCCCTTTGTACTTGAACCCTCTACATAATTACGACCCCAAATGATCGCATGTCTACACTATCGTGGTCGCCCAAATGGTCCCCATCCAATAGACACAACACGCTTGGTTTAGGCTCTAAAATATGCAATGTATTCCCTCTCCAATCACCAAATTGGGGCATGGTTTGTTTAAATTTTAATTTTAGGGTTTAAGACCATGTTATTAAATTCCTTGTGTTTTGATTATTCATAATTGAGAAAGGGATGAGAAAACTATACTAGAACACAAAATAGATGCATTGTTACATAGTCAGTAAGATAAAAACATTTCAAGCTTTTGGGTAATTAGTTGCTTTAGGAGACAAAAAATAGAAATTGTTGAAGACAAAACATTTTGGGGTTTAGTTGTAGGTCCCCATATCCCACACTTGCAGCACCATAGCCATGTCTAAGAATGTTGTTAGGGTTGCTCCTATTTGTCCTGGCCAACCAGACGACTTTTGGCTTATATCATCTTCTCTAATCATTCCATTCGTGCTGCCAAACAATTTTGTTGGCAACGTGGGGGTCTCATATGCTCTCTTCTACAACCAGCACCCTCCCAGAGCACTATTCTTAGTCAAGTTTCAAAGGCCTCCCACTCTCTCCTAGCAAGCTTTGCCTCCCATGCTACTTCTCTCTGCTTCTTGTGTTCATGTGCCAAGCCTCTTCCTCTCTTTCTTTGTTGGCAACATGTAGGGGTCTCATATGCTCTCCTGTACAACCAACACCCTCCCAGAACACTACTCTTAGTTAGGTTTCAAAGGCCTCCCACTCTCTCCTGGCAAGCTTCACATCCCATGTTGCTTCCTCTTCCTTCATAGCTCATTATACAACTTTCCCAAGTTCTCAGGAAAGCTCTTCACAATCTCGAGCCAAATGAGACATGGAATACTAAATTGTGGGTGGCACTTGAGGAATCCATCCCAATAACTCTTCCTAAAAATCCCTTAGGTGAGGAATGAGTGTGTCTAGTTTGACATCCACCACCTTCAACTTCAAATCACAAAGACTGACACCCCATGACCTAATTTACACTTCTAGAAGCACCAATCTAGCAAGGAACCCTCCTCTTCATTAGTTAGCATTACTGGCGGGCCTTTTGTTGAGAAATATGGTGTCAAAGAGCACAAGGAAAATATGGAGTGAGTGTGAGAAGCCACATCACCAAGTGAGAATTATCCCACATGCAAGAGAAAGGCCATGTTGTACTCTCCTCGTATAAAAGGAGGACATTTCAAACAATGGAATACATGCACAACATCTCAAGTCTTTTTATGAGTACAAGTTTCCATCTTGTAACCTAACTGAACTTGAGTCTAAACTTAATTAGCACACACTCATCACAATGAGTCTCTTTCATTTTTATCCAACTTAGATTAGCAATGTCATCAGAGTAGATTAGTATTATGATTAGTGTAGGATTAGTTTATCTTTAGGTAAATGTCTTGTCATTAGGAGAGCTTGATCCATGATTCTCAACATGGTATCAGAGCTTAGGTCTAGCTCTCTTAGCTTAGTTGTAGCTCATTAGCAAGTGATTACGAAGTGATTAAATTTTATTAAGTAGGTGACCATAGGTGATTAACTCATTTAGGAGTTGATTAGGTTTTGGAAGAGAGTGTTGTTTTCATCTTAAGAGAAACTGAAGGAGCTGCAACTCCATTGAGTTTATAGCAAGAGTGTGGGCAAGACAACACGAATAGATTTCAACACTGCATCTCTAGCAAAGAGCAAGGAGCTGGCAACTGCATCAGCTGAGAGAAAGCAAGAATCAGGTAGAAACAGTGTGCATAAACAAAAGGCTCCATCACCCCAATAGTAGCATTAGTTGCTGGAAGAGTAGAAAAGACGCCACAATAGAAGAAGGTAGCGCATAGCTAAAAGAGCTAAGAGAAGAAAAGCCATAGCAAATCTCAAAGATAAAGACAGAGAGCGAGGGTTGACCACCAACAAAGTTTAGACCTCTGACAAAGAAATCAACAGACCGCAAAGGCTGCTGCCAGCAAGCACGAAGCAAACAACATATTCATTTGCACAATAGTGCACGGGCGATGAAACCTACAGATGAGAATAAAAAAGGCAATTATTGATGGGCCCTCGGAAAGTGACAGTCGTGATCTCAAGGCACACCACTAGTGCACGGGTGCCCTTGTTGTTCTCAGCTGCCTTCTCCATAGCAGCTCCAGCTGCAATAACAAGATGAGGAGCCACGTCGTTGCAATAGCAAGCAAAAGCAAGCACGCCATCGAGAGGAGAGACTAGTAGAAGAAGCATTTGCAGGATGAGCGACAGAGAAGAATCGTCGACGAGATAAGGTTGTTTAAAAAATACCCTAAGGGTATAAACTTTATCCCTTAAGGTTGTAGTGTGAAAAGGCTCACACTAAAGTGTTCACATGCTTTGTAAATCCAAGATAAGAATGCACTCTTTCATGGACACGATCTAAGTCATCATCAACAAAGCTTTTGCACATGTTCATCATGGCAATCGTCCAGCAAAATCAATGCAAGCTAAGAATGTTGGCCATCCCATCATAAAAAATTCTCAAATATGTTATAAGCGGCCAAATGAGCACATAATAAAAAATCCTCTCACTATCCATCACTTAAACAAAAATGTGTTAGTAAAAAATCCTACTTTCTACAAAAAGTGCTTGTAACTAGCCTTTGGGACCAATGATGTACCCAAGGTAGAAATTCATCCCTCACCTAATAGCCAAAGTAGCATTAAGGGGGGGAAGTGCCAAAGTAGCACATGAGCCAAAGTTGCTCATAGCACATAGGGGAATGTAGAAAGTAAAAAGTCAAAACAAGACTTTGTAACCGACATCCAACCACCTTAAGTAGCCCAAAGATTTGGCACCAAGGGGGGGTGTTGAGAAATATGGTGCCAAAGAGCACAAGGAAAATATGGAGTGAGTGTGAGAAGCCACATCACCAAGTGAGAATTATCCCACATGCAAGAGAAAGGCCATGTTGTACTCTCCTCATATAAAAGGAGGACATTTCAAACAATGGAATACAAGCACAACATCTCAAGTCTTTTAATGTGTACAAGTTTCCATCTTGTAACCTAACTAAACTTGAGTCTAAACTTAATTAGCACACACTCATCACAATGAGTCTCTTTCATTTTTATCCACCTTAGATTAGCAATGTCATTAGAGTAGATTAGTGTTGTGATTAGTGTAGGATTAGTTTATCTTTAGATAAATGTCTTGTCATTATTAGGAGAGCTTGATCCATGATTCTCAATACCTTTTACCTCTTCCCAATTTGTAATGGTTGTGGTGCGTATTCCATAGAAAGAAAGGAATGGAGCACTTTTTTGAAGAAAAGCCTCCTTCATGGGCTGCCATGTCTTCTCGTATCCATTGCCTTTTAGAGGTGCTCCATCAATTGCAGTTTACATAGCATTGACTAGTTTGGGACCTCCTCTTCTTTGACTAACTGGCGATAGGGGTTAGCATCACTGGTGCACAAGATTGAACTTATGTGAATGCCGCTTGTTGGACCAATTTGTCTTCTTTGGCATCTTCTACCTACCCATGTGTTCTATTTTGTAACACTTGGCATACATCATCATCTTTGAACATTGTAGTCATAGGAGGTTACCTTGTGAGGTGGCCTTGTAGAAGATAATGTTGCAGGTCGTGGAGGAGGTAAGAGCAGTCCTTCATAGAGAATTTCTCTTGTACAGTGGGGAATTCTCCTCTTCATAAGGGCAAGCCCATTCCAGAGGTGTAATGATAGGTGTGGAAGCTGCTTGTTTAAGGCTTTGAGAAGGGGAGTTGCTTCATGGCCTTACACAAGTAAGGCGACTTGATGTGGACACCATCGCCACAACAATCATTGTGTAATAGCATATATATGCATAGAATGCTTGCAATGTGAGGGTGACTCTCTGTCGAACACTTTTTCCATTCACATGGGGCTTTAGTTAAAGACATTAAGACTAATTTCTAAAGTACACAATAGCAGTAAGCATGTGGTAGAGAATGGTGGGGTTGGGAATCAAAATGGGTTGAGAAAATTCATGTATTAGAGTTTGGATTTAGGTTTGTGCAAATGTATTAGAGATTGGATTGTATTAGCATGGAGGTGTGTAGGTTTATGCAAAGCAATTGACTGATTATGTAAATGTTTAAATAATTGTTTGTTTGGGTTGGTTTGAAGTTGGAGTGCTTAATTTCATGTTATTGATTTTAAAATTTTAAATGTGCACATCCTACTGCTAGCTTCTCATTGGTGCAAAAATGTAGATGTGTGGATTTGATTGTTTTTTTCATATGTAGGTGTTGTGTGGATTATTGTTATAGGAATGACTTTTGGGTGAAGGGATAATATCTTTTTTATTAATGGATTAGTGGGGTAGGCAATGGATTGATTATTGGCACGCAGGTGTAGTCTAGGAGGGTGACATTCTATTTGCATTGACCTATAGATTTTTCCTTTATTGGTTCTGTTTAAAATATATGAGGGGTAGCTTGGGGCATTTTAATGCCCCCCGTTAACACCTTTTTTGAGTTACTAGAATGGGCGATATCATGCTAGCAGGCCTCCTACCCCATTAGGTTAGGTTCACAAGTTTTAATAGCTCATAGCTTAGAAGCCCTCATTCAACATTTGGACTTCCATCTCATGAGTACATTGTCAATAATGCCAGATTGTCATGCATGTAATGTAGTGGAAAGGTGGCGAAATAAGGCACTACAACATCTTTTAATGGGCCTAATTAATTAATTAAAGTTACACATGAATATGAACCTTAGTTTCATGTTTCTTTTCAAGCTTTACTCTTGGGAGGTTTGTGTGGTCTTCTTTTTTTTGGTATGGAATTAAATTTGATCTATTAAAAACAGCATGATGTGCACATGCTTCATCTTCTCTCTTTTTGTTGCATCATACAACTAAGTGATCGCGACTTTTACACTTCTTCTTTCTCGTCTCTATGTCTACTACCAACAATAGGAGGCAAAAAATCTATCATGATTGCAAGTCACCTCCCCTTATGGCTCTCGGTATTATAGTCCCCTGTCCCTATCTGAAACCTAGATATGATGCATGCACTTTTCCTCTCCCCTCGATAGTAGGAGGGGAGGCCTTTTTTTTCTCCCTCTCTATCTAGCATTGTGTTGGGATTGGGTAGAGTCCTCATAAGCTTGGTTCGTGTTAGAGAGACTTAAGAGATGTCAAGATGACCATAGCGCAGCTTCTACGGCTCTTTTTGTGCATGCTTATAGGTTTGATATCGGTTGTCACCTTGTGCATTGTAGTCTTTTGGGAATTTGTGTTAGTTGGGGCTAAAAGCCTTGGGCCTTGTGGCCATCCTAGTGGCCGAGCTTGAGGGAACATTCCCATGGCCATTTTATTTATGGCTTTATATACATATAATTTTTCATTCATTTTGTTTATTGAAATACACAAGAAGGTCCCTTATTTTTGAAAAGTAAAGAAAAACACTTGGCGAATGCTTGTTTTTTTTTCAAAAGGAAAATCAACTGAATACAAGGCTCTTGGAGGTGCTAACACATCTACAAATTGTTCATACATACTAGCATCTATGAAGTGGGGCACAATACCCGTTTTCCTTCCAAATCTCCTTACACAATTGAAAGCTCATCTAAAGCTCCGACATTTAATCTATTATGTTATATAATCGAGCCTTAGAGCCAAAAGAGATCCCACTAGGAATACCACACACACACACACACACACACACACACACACACACATAATTATGATAATTTCTTCAAAAGACCAAATTGACCTATGACACTAAATACATAACATGAAAGACCATGGAGATCTTAAGCTAAATTTATGGTCCAATGAAAGAAAAGCATTAAAAAAAAAGGAATAGTCAACTACTAATAGAGCCACGATGCTAGGCATTCAATAAATTTATCTCAAAAGTGATCTGGTTTTGTTTTAGTTTTGGTTTTGGTTTGAGTTCAAAAAAACCATCAATGAATGTTTAGATTTTAGTTTGAATTTGAAAAAATCATCAGTGATGGTTCCCTTAGGACATTGTTTATGTTGTATTGCTTTTGTGTTATAGATGTAGTTATATTATGCATCTTATAAGAAAAAGGGATTGAAAGGGATTTACAATTGGTGGAAAGAGAAAGATGTATGTGTGCATGTTTGTGTGTGTGTGTGTGTGTGTGTCAAAGAGAGAGAGAGAGAGAGAGAGAGAGAGAGAGAGAGAGAGAGAGAGAATGCTTGCCAAAACACCTTTTGCTTGTTAAAAGAGGACACCTCATTGCAAGGTAAAATATTAACGATAAAGGTGGTTTTCCAAACATCAATGGTGGGGACACAATTTGTGAAAAAATAGGATGGTTCCTACTTCTAAAAATGTATATATTTACTCTCTTTTTTAAGGAACAATTAAAAAATTTCTTCCACTTCAATTAATTTGAAGTGGAACAATTAAAAAATTTCTTCCACTTTAATTAATTTGAATTAAAAAAAATTGAAGGAGAATTCTAGATGTGTGTGAAGGTAAAGTTATTAAATGCTCAAAAGGCTCAAATGCCACTCTCAAGCCACTTTTGTGTACACAGTTCCAAGAGTTCATCTTTATGCAAATGTAGATTCAAAGAAAAAACCATCATTTAAAGAATCAAAATGCCTAGCCTAGCCTTGTTGGCTATAGCCTAGTAGCCCACTAGTGGTAGCACCCATGCCTCCCTAAAAGGAGGTACTATGTTTGAATCTACCTAAATGGCATCTACTATACCCACTCTCACATTGAAAAAAAGAGAGAGGGTCAAAACATATAATGTTTAAGCTATTATCGTTTGCGAAGGTTGGCAACTACTAATATTAGCAAGAATTAGTGTAAAAAGATATATATTTTATCCCCTATCATGAGAGAGGCACGTGTATTGAGGGAAGAGAGGTATAGAGGAGAAACCTTAGTTTAAAATATTAGCACAAAAAAACCGTTTGATGAAAACCAAAAAAGACTAGAAACTTAATGCATTCGCAAGAAAAATAAAGGAGTTAGTTCATTAAAAGAACAATATCTTTTTATATAAAAAAATTGGCGACTATTGGAAGGGAGCAAAGTACTTCGTGAGGACCCCTCATATCCTCTACAAAGCGAAGGGCAAGGTAACTATCGAGTGTCCAGCCAGGGATCAAACTTAGTACCTCCAAGTTACAAGCCACCCCCATCAACCACTAGAACAAACGCCGGATGTTTAAAAGGACAATATCAATTGTACAACTACTTTGAAATCATTTCAAAAGACATGATATACCGTACTTTTATATTGTTAGTGGCTAATCTTGAAGGGCTAGGAAGAATTAGGGACCAATTTTCTTATTCTCCATGGATTTTCATTCATTTAAAAGGATAAATAGTTGATGGTTTTAAAATAAAATGTCAAGGAGTTGTTCTATTAATTTTCATTCATTTTAAAAGATAAATAGTTGATGATTTTAAAATAAAATGTCAAGGAGTTTGTCATTGTAAAAGGAAAAATTCCTTCACTTAGAAGTAGACACATGAAATAATACTTTCATGAAATAAAATGTCAAGGAGTTGGTCATCGTAAAAGAAAAAAGTCATTCACTTAGAATCTTCAGTTAGAAGTAGACACATGAAATAATTCTTTCATGAAATAAAATGTCAAGGAGTTGGTCATTGTAAAAGAAAAAAGTCCTTCACTTAGAATCTTCAGTTAGAAGTAGACACATGAAATAATTCTTTCATAATGCTTTCATGTTACTGGCCATCTCTAAGGGCTAAGCACCTATTGCATCCAAGTATTCAACCCCATGGTTTGGTGGTTCACATGGGGCATAGGACAAGATTTGATGAGTGAATATATGAGCATGATGACCTATGTGTCTACATAGACAAAGAAATAATACTTTAATGTTATTAGCCATCTCTAAGGGCTAAGGACCTATTGTGTCCAAGTATTCAACCTCATGGTTTGGTGGTACACATGAGGCATAGGCCAATATTTGATAAGTATATGATCCATGACCAACCATGCGATATGGTGGTAAATGTCAACAAACTTTCAAGTTGTCTATAGATTTGCAAAGTAAGAAATATCCTAGCCTTGGATATGCTATTTGAATGTGCACCCTCTACATATTTTGACACTTCTCACTAATTCATTCAAACTCTTTATATTCATTCAAGCCTTGGATATGCTATTTGAATGCACCCTCTACACATTTTGATGGGGGAAGTTATGATACAAGCAAACTTTTTTTTATGTTAAAATACATGTGATCAGTCCCCTGACCTTCTTATAGCACACATATTTTGGAATTTATCTTATTTCAACTTCAAAATTTTCCTGAAAAATATTGCACCAAGAAAAGCATCTTGACATTTTAGGCCAATCTTACATAATAAGGGGTTCAATAATACACATGGCCCTTGAAAGTAAAGTTTATGTTTCAAAAGAGGAGCAAAGAAAAAATATCCTTCCTTTAGTATCACCCTCCAATGCTACAAATAAATACTTTAAATGAAAAACCTTCATCTCTCTCAAAAGTGCAAGCAACATCTTAAAATTTTAAAAGATTCGTGGGACCGTTATTACTTGTCAAAATGTTCAAATTTTAAGATCTTCTTGCAAGTAATTTTTAATACAGTAGGATAGCTTCACCCTCATATATTGGATAAGGTGTGAAGTTGACACGATAAAAAACTATTCATGTAAAATAACGTGTCCATGGGATTTTTTCTCCACATAGCCTATTTCCACCTACATCGAGGGCCAAACATGTAAATGTTTTCTTAACTAGGGCTTAACAAGAATTGTCAACACATAAATTTACTCTTCAACCACTAGGTCTTATGACCAATTATATTTAAGGTTGTTTTTAAAAATGTGTTTAGCTTGCAACTATAGCATTATAGGAGAGGGTTCTAAAAGAAATGCCATATAGGCTTTGCAGCTCATAAGTGTGGTAAGGTTGTTGAAATAATGTGCTAGGATATATAACTTTTTCACTGGCACACCTTAGGAGACTATGTCATTTCCATTACTACCTACGGTAAGGAGGGAAATGTGAGTAAATCTAGTGTTTTCTTAGAAAATCCATTCGATGGATGAAATTTCATCAAGCTTTACACATCACATGGATGAAATTTCATCAAGCTTCTCAGTATATTGTACAAAAATAATGGAAGCACCAAATGGTAGGATTACTATAGTGATTTAGAGAATAAGAGCATGAAATGGTAAGAAAAATAGCAATCTCAAACCAATAGCCTTTTATTTATAACAGATTAAGAGATCATAAATTGATAATATGCTTGAAATATTCTATTAAAAGAAATCCTTTATTAAAGGTGGAAGTAAGTGGCTTCTCAATAGAAGCATGTATAGCTCACATGCCGATGCCACATTCAACTAGCGACCATGGGGTTCTTGAAGTGGATACTTAAAAGTCTTAGATCAAAAGATGCAAAAAAAATGATGTCAAGAATTCAAACCCCACCTTTGGGGTTGGAAATGGTATTATTAAGAAGGGTGTCTATTTACTCATTTTATCAACTACTAAACATGCATCAACTAATGCATCTAAATTCCAAACTTAGTATAAGTACTATGGTTGGAGCTCCTAAATGGCTCCCTTTACAAGTGCCCCTACTTAGTCTCCGTCTACCCTTGCATTTCCTCCTCCCTAATGTTTTAGACCTCTAACCTATACACGATGTGTTGAAAAACATAGAAAATCAAGCTATGGTGTGATTAAGCTAACCTAAGGTGGGTGGTGCCTAAGCATACTCATAATGACAAACTGCTAAATTAATTAAGTAGGAGGCTTAAGCACAATTAGATTTACAAGATTGACACTTGTACTCATATAGAGGCTTAAGTGCTTGTTTGATCTCATTGCTTATAAATGATCCCTTTTATATGGGGATGCTTGTCTTCCCATTGTAGAAAAATTACTTGATGAGTAAGTTGATGAAGAGGATATAAAAGTTGGGCAATTTTCTCCAAGAACCGACATAAAGTTGGGCAAGCTTAATACTTCCTTGAGTCCAATCTTCCTTCTTGAGGTCTACTTCTTCTTCTTTCATTATTGTTTCTCCCCCTTCTGCTCATGGATTGGCAAATGGAGTACACAATTTGAAAGATGATGCCTGAGAAGCTAAGAAGCTCCATGTACCTGTGTTGAGTGGAAGGGTCAGTGATGAAGAAGCCAGCCATGTCTTCAACTCCTTCTCCTCTATTACTACTTGTGAAACTTGAGTGGAAGGGACAAATAAAAACTTACTTTTTAAAGCAAGTTTACAAAGGAAGAATATATCTCCTTGGCTCCAAGCTTAAAATAGCTTTTCTAAAAAAACAAAAACTTGCTTTCTAAAGCAAAGGGAACCACACTTTATAGGCTTCAATAATATTCCTATTCTAGTTCATAGTTCCAAAAAAGAAATATAGGACTTCTTATACAATATAAGGCTTCCTTTATATTCATATTCTAGTTCACATACTAGAAATAATTCTAAAAAGAAATACAGGACTTTCTCTACAATATAAGGAAGAACGAACAACTAGAACCAATTTAAAAAACCATAGCTACTTTCATTATCATCATCATATAGTTTTAATATCTAATAATTTTACATTTTTTTATATTATTGATATATGTTCAACTAATAATATATATTTTTTCTTATTTAAACATGGAATTATATCATTTTTTCGCAGTTGATTGGAAACATATTTTAATTTAAAAATATATTTTTTCATCACTAAACACCATGATGTAAGCTTTTGTTTAAAGTTTGAATTTTAAGCTCCATTATCTCAATTAAATAATGCACCTTTTCTCACATTAATCGCAACTCTATTGTTCTCTTCAAGTTCTCAATTTCTATAAACTCCTCCTTTTTTTTTTCTATTGTGGTTATGTTGGGTTGTATTCTTTTAAAAAAAATACACACTCACATTAACAACATTCACAATCATGTAAGTACATGTGTACACACAATATACATATGTGGGCACTTACATTTTCAAATGAAAAGGTACGCATATAAACACATATGTGTTGAACAAAGAATTCCTATTTTATTATATCTATTTGATATCATTTATATGCAAACCACTAGAACGCATAATTAGTCATGTGGGAAAATACACTATATACGGATGCTCTTCACATTATTCAAGAAAACGTGCATTGCACAAGGACAATCACATTGTACTAACAACAATATTTAAATGAATTGTGAAGCATGTGTGAAAATTCGTATCTTTAAAGAGACATTTAAGCACCCCTTAGCAATAGAATATGCAACTAAATTACTCAAGCTAATTCCACACAAAAGACTTGGTTACACAATTAGCCCCTAATTAATCATATAAATGGTGGACATTAAAAATTATATTGAACAATATATATTTTCTTTATTTTGGAAAAAGTGGCCAAGGCCACCTTTGGTTTGGTAAAATCAATGAGTAAGCAAAAAGATATTGAGAACCACTTGAAGATGTACTGCAATCTACAAGAGCAATGCCATCCCTTTTGATCTCTAATTTACCTTAATTTTACAAAGGAAATCAAAGAATTATATGCATTTTGATTTTGAAGCTTTACAATCAATCATGTCTTGTATTTCCATCATCTTCCTTCCCTTACATTCTTCACTTTGGAAAAAGACCACTTAGGGAGACCAACTTCATAATGTACGTAGCATTATATGGTAGTGATGTGTGTGAACACACTTAGGACTGTCGATGCATTTTTTCCCTCACTAGGAGGTTTTTTCCCCTGTGTATGTACACCCTCTTATCTACTCATTTTGGGGTGTGTACTTATCTTTTGTATCTCGCACACATTTGTTCATTCTATTCTAGTGAGTTTGTGTGCTCTCAAGCTTCTCTATCTTGTATGTGTGCATTGTTAAAACCATAACCCTAATTCCAACAATTGGTATCAGAGCTAGCTTCCTTGACTCTTAATCTAGTACTCTGCCTCCCTCCTCACTCACGATCCTATTTTTCTGTCTCCAATTGAGATACCCTCTTAGGAGAAGAAGGTGTATACTGTAGTGTGATGTATACAAAGAATACAATATTTTCGAGATCTGCGGCGGCGCGATTCAGGCACGTTTTGGGTACCGTAAGGTTTTTGCAGACGTTTTGAAGAGGCGTCATTTTAGATTGGTTCTGCTCGATTTTGGGTGTTTGGGCTGTGTAGCGGCAGAGATTTGATGTGCAGCAGCATCTACAGTGTCTTCAACAACACCGACCATCATACTTTTGCCAGCAACACTCTATTCTCTACTCTGTGTTATTTTTCATACACTTTACAGGCGATTCAGTCAGTTGGCAGCCATCCAGGGCTGCATCCAGTGAATACTGATGAGTACTTGCAGTGTATCGAAAGATTTTGCATTTGGTAGAAAGTCATGGCTGGTAGTAGTGATGTATTCAACATGTTGTCTGTTGTGAGGATAAACTTGATGGGACTAACTACCCATTGTGGTCCTATATGATGAGGCATGTATTGGTTGCTAAAGGCCTTTGGAATGTGGTCAGTGGTAGTGAAACTCGCCCTATTTCACAACTACCAGTGCAACCAGGTTGTGTTGTAGGTACATCTGAAGTAGAATCTGATACAGATGTGGCTCCTCTACGTGCACCACCAGTACCTCCCACTGCTGTTCAAACGAGATGGGATGGAAGAGATGTACAAGCACATGCATTGCTTGCACTTTTTATGTGAAGCGAAGCATTATTCCTCATATTCGGTCATGTAAGACTTCAAAATAGGCATGGGATGCACTTGCTACATTATACCAAGTGCGCAATGAAGCACGTGTTGCATATCTGCACAAACAATTGGAGTTTGAGCACATGAATGAGGGAGACTCAATGGATAGCTTCTTGACCAAGATCCAAGATTTTAAGGAGCAGCTTGCTAGTGTGGATGAGATATATCCTGATAGTACATTGATGTGTCCACAGTTCTCAATGCATTGCCGGATTCTTATTAGAGTTTTGCCTCTACCCTTAGACTCATGATGAAGGTAAATCCAAATGCCTCTACCCTTAGACTCATGATGAAGGTAAATCCAAATGCCCTTACATTTGATGAGCTGGTTTCAGTACTCTTACAAGAAGAGTAGTCTATGCAAAACAGATCTAATATGCGAGTTGGTGACCAAGTTTTTAATTGCCAATCAGAAAGGCAAAGATAAAGCTTCTTCGCATGGTAGCTATAAGCCACAAAATTAGAATCCTCAGGGAAGGATGTAGAGAAAAAAGGTGATAAGCCTAAAAAGAAGGGCAAGTGTCTCTATTGCAAGAAACCAGGGCACTACATACATGAGTGCAAGAAAAGGCTAAAGAAGGAGAAAAAAAAGGATCGGGCATGGCTGTGGGCTGATGCATCTGCACCAAGTGCAGAGAAGAAGAAATCTGTAAGTTTTGCTCAAGATGATTGGGCATGGACTATACATTGCAGTTATGACCCTTCTGTTCATGTCAGTGGCAAAATCGGATGCTTGGTACTTTGACAGTGGTGCTAGTAAGCACATTACTTCACAAAAAGGTTTGTTCTCATCTTTGGAATCTGTCCCAAGTGCAGGAACCATCATATGTGCAAATGGTTCCTCATATCCTATCAAAGGAGTTGGTAGAGTTATGCTCATTACTGCAAATGGGGGCACATTTACTCTTTCGAAAGTTTTATATGTGCCAGGCATTAAGAAGAACTTACTGTCAGTTTCAGTCTTAGACTTGTCAGGCTTGACGGTGAAATTTGTAGATGATAGATATACAGTTCAGGATAGAAATGATGGTTATTCTATCATTGCCTCAGGTACCTTGTTTCATGGCCTATATAAGATGGATGTATTTGAGAACTTGCAGCATGATGCTTGCTCAGTCTCTACGACTAGTGCTATGAGTGATGCAAAATTATGGCATGCATGATTTGGCCATCTAAATTATGGTAGTTTGTTACGTCTTCAAAGGCATGATATGGTGTCTGAGTTGCCAACTCTTGAGACCCCTACTAGACATGTATGTGAGGAGTGTATTCTTGGTAAAATGCATCGGGCATCATTTCAAAAGGATGGATCTATGAGAGCTGTTAAGAAATTATAGCTTATACACAGTGATGTATGTGGTCCTATGTGAGTACACCATCTATTGGGGGATATCTCTACTTCGTCACTTTTATTGATGATGATAACTCTATAGCTGTGTGTATCCATTAAAGTAGAAGTCAGAGGTTTTTATGTGCTTTAAGCACTTTGTATCCATGGCTAAAAATGCATGTGAATGTAAAGTTAGCACCCTTCGTTTAGATCGAGGGGGGGAGTATATGTCCAAGGAATTTTATGCGCATATATGGCTGAAAAAGGCATAAGGCATCAATATGTACAGTGCCATACACACCTCAACAAAATGGTGTGGCTGAGAGGAAGAACAAGTCTCTCATAGAGATGGCATGATGTATGGTGAAAGCCCAAGATTTACCTCATGTTTTTTGGTAAGAGGTAACTATGTGTTGAACAAATGTCCTACCAAGGCCTTGTAGTCTAAAACTCCTTTATGAAGCTTGGCATGGCAGGAAGCCTTCTGTGGCTCATTTGCGTGTTTTTGGTTGTTTTGCTTATGCTCTTGTGCCTAAGCAACAATGTAGTAAGCTTGATGATATGGCAGTTAAATGCATATTTGTGGGATACAGTTTAAAAAGCAAGGGCCCATATAGACTCTACCATCTGGCCTCAAAGCAGATTTTGGTAAGTAGAGATGTTATTTTTGTTGAAAACTCAGTTCAGCCCATGCTTTCATGCAAAAAATAGCAAAATGTATGCTCACAAGACATGTTTGATTCACTCCTACCTTTGTTTAATGGAGCGAGCCATATGTAGAGCAATTGAATGCTCAACCAAGTGCTGAAATTCAGTCTTTGCAGGTGCAAGATTAGCCTTTTGACGAGGTAATTATTGAGGATGTGGATGAGGAGAGAGTAGCCATAGAAGAATCTAGGCGTATGCCAAAATGGCTGGTACAGACATTGAGAGATAGCAAGTTGGCAACTCCTTTACCTAGCAAAACTCGTGCAGGTTCTCATCATGCAGATTATTCTCTATGTGGATCATGTTCTCATTTCTACTTTATGTAATGAGGAGGAACCTGTTTCCTTTGAGGAAGCACAGGATGATGATCATTGGATGCATGCTATGCAGGATGAGTATAACTCTATACTCAAGAATGACACCTGGTATTTGACAGATCTACCTCATGGCAAGAAGGCCATTAGTACTAAGTGGGTTTACAAGTTAAAACGTAAAGCAAATGGTAGCATTGATCGCTACAAGGCCAAACTTGTTGTAAAGGGTTATGCCCAGCAAAAGGGCATTGATTTTATGATGAGACCGTTGCACCCACATCTCGTATGACTACCATTAGGTGTCTCATTGCTTTGGCAGCACATCATGGGTGGAATGTACATCAGTTGGACATTAAGATTTCATTCTTGAATGGTGATTTACATGAGGAGGTGTATGTATCGTAGCCTCCTGGTTTTGACGTGAAAGGGGAAGAGTCTAAAGTATGCAAGTTGAAAAAGGCTCTTTATGTCCTTAAGTAGGCTCCTAGAGCATGGTATGAGAAGATTCATGCATACTTGGTTGCAAATGATTTTTGCAACAGTCCAACAGAGAGTACCCTCTATGTGAAGAGGAGTAAGGACATATTTTTGGTCATCGTTCTATACGTTGATAACATGCTGCTCATGGGACCCAATGTAGATCAGATTTTAGCCTTTAAGGCTAGTTTGCAGTCATTGTTTGAGATGTCAGAATTGGGGCCCTTGCATTATTATTTGGGGATTCAGTTTATGTAGCGCAATGATAGCATTGTTATGCGCTGCAGTCTAAATATATACAGAAGCTATTGAAGAGGTTTAATCTTGAAGACTGTAAACCTATGCTACACCTATGGAGATAGGTACTCGACTTAGCCTTCAACATGTAGGAGACTCTTTTGATGCTAGTTTGTATTAGCACGCTGTTTGATCCCTTCTTTATGTATGCAACACGAGGCTAGATATACATTATGTGGTCTCACAGTTGAGCATATTTACGAAGCTTTGGCAAGCTGTCAAGCGAGTTTTTCACTATTGGTAGGACACTCAGTATTTTGGATTGTTTTATCCATAGGGGGTGCGTCACAGCTGCATGCTTTTAGTAATTCAGATTGGGCTGGATGTTATGACACACGAGTGGGAGGGAAAAAATGATATACATGAATCACTTAGGCTGGATGTTATGACACATGATATGGTAGTGATGCGTGTGAACACACTTAGGACTGCCAGGGCATTTTTTCCCTCACTAGGGAGGTTTTTTCCCCCGTGCATATGTACACCCTCTTATCTACTCATTTTAGGGTGTGTACTTATCTTTTGTATCTAGCACACATTTGTTCATTCTATTCTAGTGAGTTTGTGTGCTCTCAAGCTTCTCTATCTTGTGTGTGTGCATTATTGAAACCCTAACCCTAATTCCAACAATGTATTGAGCATCTTAATTCCATGATATTTAAATGAGGGATTCTAAACCTCCTTTGAAAATAGTGATGAAGGTGGTACCTTGAATAAGCACACTCAACACATGCTGGAAGAGGAAATCACAATTTTGATAGTGAGTTTGTGTGCTCTCAAGCTTCTCTATCTTGTGTGTGTGCATTATTGAAACCCTAACCGTAATTCCAACAATGTATTGAGCATCTTAATTCCATGATATTTAAATGAGGGATTCCAAACCTCCTTTGAAAATAGTGGTGAAGGTGGTACCTTGAATAAGCACGCTCAACACATGCTGGAAGAGGAAATCACAATTTCGATAGCTTTACACCCTCCACTAGAATGAGAATAACTTCTTAGCCCCTAATTAATCATATAAAATGGTGGACATTAAAAACTACATTAACAATATAAATTTTCTTATTTTAGAAAAAGTGGCCAAGGCCACCTTTGGTTTGGTAATCAGTGAGCATGCAAAAAGATATTGAGAACTAAATGAAGATGTATTGCAATCTACAAGAGCAATGCCATTCCTTTTTATCTCTAATTTACCGTTACTTTTATAATCAAAGAATTATATGCATTTTGATTTTGAAGTTTTAAAATTAATCATGTCTTATATTTACATCATCTCCCTTCCCTTGCATTCTTCACTTTCAGAAAACATCACTTAAGAAGACCAACTTCATAATGTATTGAGTTGTCAATAACATATGCTGGAAGAGGAAATCACGATTTTGATAGCTTTACACCCTCCACTAGAATGAGAATAACTTCTTTAGCCCCTAATTAATCACATAAAGTGGTGGACATTAAAAAACTACATTGAACAATATATATATTCTTTATTTTAGAAATAGTGGCCAAGGCCACCTTTGGTTTAGTAATCATTGAGCATGTAAAAAGATATTGAGAACCACATAAAGATGTACTACAATCTACAAGAGCAATGCCATCCCTTTTGATCTCTAATTTACCTTAATTTTACAAAGGAAATCAAAGAATTATATGCATTTTGATTTTGAAGTTAATCAATCATGTCTTGTATTTACACCATCTTCCTTCTCTAGCATTCTTCACTTTGGGAAAAGACCACTTAAGGAGATCAGCTTTATGATGTATTGGGTTGTCAATAGAGCGTCTTCATTCCATGATATTTAAACGAGGGATTCCAAACCTCCTTTGAAAATAGTGGTAAAGGTGGTACCTTGAATTAGCACACTCAACACATGCTGGAAGAGGAAATCACAATTTTGATAGCTTTACACCCTCCACTAGAATGAGAATAACTTCTTTCTTTCTTATTTATTTTAAGATTTTTTATGTATGCATAGCTTGGCTCCAGATCTATCCATCTCAAGTGATGCACAATGGAAATGTTACAAATTTCCATCCTAATGTTACAAATTTTAAAGTCTTGGGAGAACAAAAGTGTTTTTCTAACTTTTGATCTAAAGAGATTTGAAAGCCTTTAGACCTTCCGAGCACCTATTATAAGGACCCATGGTGGCTAGTTCAAATCTCTTTGATCTAAAGAGATTTGAAAGCCTTTAGACCTTCCGAGCACCTATTATAAGGACCCATGGTGGCTAGTTCAATGTGGCATGCCACATGAATTACACAAGCTTCTACTCAAAAGCTTGTGAACCTAGTCCTAGGTGAAGTTCATTCCTACACGTCTAGGAAAAGATTGTAATTTAGTATATTTGAGCATATTATCAATCTATAACCTCATATTCTCAATCACCTACGTTATAGGTTTTCTATCATGATCACTATCACCAACCCATGCTTTTATTCTTTAAAGGTAAATCACTGCATCAATTCCAACCATATGTTAAGAAGAAAATTTGAATAGCATACATATAATCATAAGAAAACAAGATTATGTATGTAATAAGAAAATGAGATATGAAGGTGAAGTTATTCTATTATAGGCCAACAAAAAAGCTATCCTACCACCATATCTCAAAACTTTAAATATAGTTGGAGTTCATAGTTCGTCATGAACTTGTTAAGCCTTCTATTTAAGAAAATAGTTGTGTGTTTGTGGGTTACATACCCTCAACATAGATGGACACATGCTATTTTTCCTTGTGTTAAATTCACACCACCGGGGCCATGATTGTATTTATAGCTTTTGCACTTAAATAATGTTCTCATTTCAAATTCAAGTTCCCACCTACCCACCTCTAGATAATATACTATGGTTGCATGTTGGATAGGGCGTGTATGTTTTGTGTGTGTGAGAGAGAAAGCATATAATTTTTAATATCATTATTTCTTATTTGTATTTATGGCTCTTGCACTTGAATAATGTTCTCGATTTCAACTTCAAACACACATGTTGGCAGTTGGCCCCTTCAAGGGAGCCAGCTATACTTTTCAAAGCTGTTAAGCCAATCAAATACATTCAAGATGGGCAAATTTAGAAATTACTAGCCATTTAGGTTCTTGTGAAGAGTGGAGCTACAATCAATCCACCCCTTCTTAGCACCTAAAAGAAGTGAAAAAGGTAGCACTTTTAGCCATTTTTGAGTATTATCGCATATGTTTGATTTCTTCATTTGTAACCATTCAAAGTTTGGTAGCCCACAAGGGATAGCTTGAATAGATGTTTTTAGTACTGTTATCATGCATAAGTTATGCTTGTTGTTTGAAAAAACATTATGTACCTTTAACTTTGTTCTCTTATATCTAATATAATCCCCCTTTAAAAAAAGGGGAAAAAGAAGAGAGAAAATGTAGCACTTTGTTTCTCAATAGCTTTATGACAAAGATATCTCTTGTCTAGGCTGGTCATTGTAGTTTGTTAGCAAGGAAGAAGGATAATTGGAGGGCTTGTGTTCGAAGATGAATCTTATCTCCCCAGATTCTACTGCCTTCTTTAGCTGTGAGGTTAGCTACTGGATTTGGCTTTGCAAGTCTTCTTCTTTGGCCTTGGCATTAGTTTGGAGCTCCTGTATTTGGCGGGCATGAAGTGTAGTGAGCTCATTGGTGTGGGTAACCTCTTTCTGAAGGTGCTCCTTAGCTTGTTCTAATTTTGCCTTGAGGTCCACATTTTCCTTGATTCTTTGCACAATTGTTTGGCTGAGGACCATGTTATTGCTTTCCAGGGCTGTATACCTGTTCTCTTGCTCCTCCGTGGCCTTCAAGCTCTTCATGATTACATCCGTATATGGGTAGCTTCAACTGCCAAGTGGTCTTTTAATGTTTGCACTTGTGTGCATGTATCGTTAACCTGCTTCCAGAGGGAGGCGTTATGGTCGTGGAGCATGTGCGTTGTGAGGAGGTGGCACCGCTAGACCTTTTGTTCTTGCTCCCAGATTGCACTTGTGCTTGCTTCTTCTTCAAGCCTAGCCTATGTTGGTTGAGTAGCTCATCTAGCCCTTCCATGGTCTCTTTGCAAGGATTGTTGATAGTCCATTTTTTGTAGGGAAGCCAGCGGGGGTATTCTTACTTCATCTTCCAACCGCCTTCTCTTGCTTGGACTAGATGGCTCTGCACTTCGTTGTCTTTTTTTGCTTCATTTGGGGCCTCTGTTTCTTGTACTGGACCTGTGGCCGCCTCAACGCCTTGTCTTTCCTCAGCCTATACTGGTGCATCTTGTTCGGGCGCTGTCTGTGTTGGCGTGTCTGCCAGAGCTGATTCTTTGAGGGGGGGATACTGTAACATCTGTAAATATCATTTAAGCTGGGCTTGTCAAAGGAGTAACTTGTTGTAGGGGCTCCTGTGTGGCTTGGCTGATAGTGGTCTCTTGCAATGCCTCTTGGTATGTCCGGATCTCCTTGGCCACTTCTGCCTCTAACCTTTGTGATTTAACAGCTATATTTGGAATTACTCCCCTCATCTTCTTATTTGTCTTCCTCCCCTTCTTGATTTCCTTCATGATTGCATGGGTCTCCATCAAGATAGCTTGCCCCTCTTGCATATCTTCAGGTGTTAGTGTGGGTTGTTCTGGTGTAGCAGTGCCAACTGCAAGTGCTCCGCTGGTTTGGGCTCTAGGAGAGGCCTTTTTGTTACGTGATTTAGAACTTGTGTGAGTAGGTACGGGTTACAAATTTTGGATTGGTGGGCCTTTAAGTAGTTCTCCATCTCTTTATGGACATAGTAGGCCCAGTCCTCCTCTTTCTCCTCATGTACCTTTGCAATTCTATTCAAGGGCACCTTGTTATATCTGTCCATGGGGTTCACCTGCATCATTAAGGACATGGCCCTGCAAGCTTTTTCTGTAGCCTCATCACGGATGTTTTCGTACTCGGCACCATTTGAGTTGTAAGAACTTTTCTTGAGCATTGCATCCAGAGGCATTTTGTCGATGGCATGGGTGTGGACCTTGACTGTGGGCGGGAGCTGTAGAGTGTCCCGTATGAGCTCTTCTGTGAAGAGGAGTTGCTCGGTAGTGCCCTCAGCCTTGGTGATAATTCCCATTTTGGTGCCCTTGTCGTAGGTCTTGAGGTATTCGGCGCAAAGTTCTCTGTCGATACTTCTTGGGAGTATTTGTGCCATTTTTCCCAATCCAACCTTGTCCAGCTTCGCTTTGACTTCGGCCTCCTCCAGAATTTGGAGGCATTCTGGGCTGTGGCAATTTAGGGCTACCTTTTCATGGGCCGTGAGGGCTTCTTTGTGCTGATGATGGTCCCATGGAAGGCTTGGGCATAGGGGCCCAAAAAGTTCAACTTCGAGACCCACACTGGTCTCTTTTTTCGACTTGCTGGGGATCCAGTGGTGTTGGCTTGAGTTGCAATTGGGGTCTCGAGAGCTTTTGACTCTGAGGCTGACATATGTACATGAATAGCACATTAGTCTTCCGACTGGTGGGGTTGATACCATTTTTTTTCTTCAGTTAATGGGTAATTGGTTAGTTGAATTGAGGAGTGTGTTAATAGACAAGTGAAGGCTTTGGCGTGAAGGTGCAGGCTTAGAGTGGTTTCGTGAACCTACAGGCCATGGAGTTAGTTTCCGTGAAGTGGTTAGGTTTCATGAACCGTTGAGATTCCATGAAACAATGAAGTTTCGTGAGAAGTGATTAGGTTTTGTGAAATGTTGAGGTTCTGTGAAACAATCAGGTTCCGTGAAACAGTGAAGTTCCGTGAAGAAGTGGTTAGGTTTCACGAAACATTGAGGTTCCATGAAATAGTGAGGTTTCGTGAAACGGTTAGGTTTCATGAAATGGTTAGGTTTCATGAAACACTGAGGTTTCGTGAACCGTTTGGGTTTACCGTTAGGTTCTATGAACCTTTGAGATTCCGTGAACCGGTTAGGTTTCGTGAAACGCTGAGGTTCCGTGAACCGTTTGGGTTTTGTGAAGTGGTTAGGTTTCGTGAACCGTTGAGGTTTTGTGAAACTTGAGGTTGTGTGAATTGATTAGTCTTCCAATAATAGGGGTGAGCAACATTGTCCTTTTGTTGTGGGATAGCGAAACGCTGACATTCTTTGCACCTTTTGACAAATTCTATGGCTTCTCTAAACAATGTAGGCCACCATAGTCCCTCTTGAAGCACTTTTCGAGCTGTGATCTCTCCAGCAACATGCCCGCCTGCTATCCTTGAATGAGCTTCATCCAATATTATGACGAACTCATCTTCTCTAATGCATCTTCGTAGCCCATTATCTTTTCCTAGCTTATATAGTTCTCCTGCAAATCAGTTGTTGATGATAAGGTGCAGTAAGCTTGATAAGTCGCTGCATTTTATCTTTGTTCAAAGGTATTTCCTGTGCAGAATACCATGAGCTAGATAATCTGAGATTTCCTCGCTCCATTTGGGTACCATGTCCAACTTGAACGAACAAGCATCAGGGAGATTACCATCAACACCAGTTTGCTGGTTTCCCATTTGGAATCCTTGACATATGATTGGCTAACACATGTTGTGTTCCTTTTCTTACTGTGACTGTAAAGTCGAATTCCAATAATAATAGCAACCATCGTGTGATTCTCCCCGTGGTGTAAGGCTTAATCACACCAGGTATAATAAGGCTTGATGGTCCACAAAGAATACGAATTTGTTGGCCAAGAGGTAATTCCGATATCTCTTGACGGCGTAAACCATGGCCAATCCTTCCCTCTCTATGGTGGTGTAGTTCACCTCTGCATAATTTAACTGACGACGACTAGCAAAGCAGACTTGATAGTCCAATTTGAACTCACCAGGTTGGGCTAGTACACAACCAATAGCAAAATCTGATGCAGCAATATGCACGTGAAATATGAGATCCCAATTGGGGGGTTGTAGAATTCGCGCGCTAGCCAATGCTTGCTTCAGTCGATCGTATTCCTCAGTCCATTCAAAAACAATGAGAAGCTTGTACAATGGTCTGGATATTTCAGCATAGAAAATTATGAAGCGACGCCGATAATACCCCACATGGCCCATAAATCTTTGCACATCCTTGTAATTGGTTGGGTAGTGGCAGCTCCAATATTAGCTTGGCCTTGCTATCATCCGTGTGGATATACCATTCTTTGAGACAATGTGTCCCAATATCATACCCTGTTTGACCCAAAACTGACACTTTAAAGGGTTCAGGAATATACGATATAATTGACATCGCTCGAACACTTTCCTCAAGTAGGCCAAATGGTCTGCCCACCATCGAGAGTGTGCACACACATCGTCAATGAATACCTCCAACCACTTCTGTAAGTAGTCCTTGAAGGCTGTGCACATCAACTGTTTGAAACATTGCTGGGGCATTGGTGAGGCCGAAGGGCATAACCTTGTATGAAAGTGTCCCCCACATTGTATTGAAGGCTATCTTATGGTGGTCCTCTGGTGCTATATGGACACCTGATTGTAACCGGAGAATCCATCCAAGAAGCTATAAGCTTCATACCCTAAGTTTTCCATTCTTTTTTGGCACTTACTATTGGTGACAACCAATTCATATGTTCGATTTCATAGATGAAATCCGCAATAATGAGCTTGTCTATTTTCTCCTTTATAATTGCCGCATTCTTAGGATTCATCTGGTATGGTTTTTGCTTGGTTGGTCTCGACCCTTCCATGATTGGAATTGTATGTTGTACTACCTTAGGTGGTACCCCCTTCATCTCCTTGTAATTCCAGGCAAAACAGTCCTTAAATTCCTTTAAGGAGAGCGACGACGAGCTCGTCTTCTTTAGCCAAAGTAAAGTCCTTAGAAATGTATACAGGTCGAGGTTCCTCCCCTGGTCCCGCAATATCCACTTCCTTGACTTCTGTCGGGCCATCATATGATGTGGACAGCCCATCCTCCTTAACCCTTGTTTTACCGTCTGTCGGACCACTTTTTGTTCGTCACCTCAACAGTATAGGTTTTGAAGTGGTCGAGTATTGAGAGAGCAAGTCTGGTTTGTCCTCATTTTCACTTTTGGTTTTAGTCATGATCTTTCTAGCCTCACCTTCTGCTTTTGCTAAGGTTTTATTGCATTTTTGACACCCAGCTTTTGTAAGCTTGGGTGTTTCTAGCTTTTGAAGGATGACTTTCTCCTTGTGTCTTCCCTCCAGCGATATCTTACTCAACTCCTCACCCCAATCCTTAGAGAACTCATCGTGTACCTTAGTGGCCTCAAGGTATCTCAGCCCACTGGGCATCCGTGGGTTTTCTTTGTATAGGGCATTTCGTCGGGCAATATATCATTTCTGTTTTCACCACCTTCTGAGGCGTTGAGCATTGGTACGGCCTTGTGCTATGGTCTTCTTTGTACTCGATGTCTCCTCTTCTGATGCTTCATTAATGGTCTGCCAATTAACCATATACAGATAGAGGTCATGGGCACGGTTCCAGATTTCACATATTAGGTCCCTTTGGGTTGCATCACATCTATGGCAGCCAACACATGCATCCAGTTTTCACTAAAGTTCAGAGGAGGAAGTGATGTATATATTTTCGTTTCCTCTTCTTCCTTGGGATTTCCCACCAAGGGCTGGCATATTTGTACATAGGTGGTTCGTTCCGTTGTGACCATATCATTACCAAACAATTGCCCTTCCATGGGGTGTGCTTTCTATGTTCTTAAATCAATCTTTAAAATTTGTGAATCCCTACGTATATACATGTGATCTAAGACCCAATCATGCACCAATTTGGATTCCCCCAAATGTATGATAGCGAAACGTAAAGAGTTTGAATTTCACATTCTCTAGAAGTCCAATGGGCCTCGAAGATGTTCTGTCATCCATTTTAACAATTAGATCTGTTTTTTTTTATATCAGGTTTCCCCCAATTTTTCCAGCAACGTTTTGTGAGATAATGCTAATCCCCACCCCACCATCCAGGATAGCTAGTGCCCGGTACCCATTATGATGAATCGTGTAAGATTCCTCCCCAGCCCCTCAAGATGTCCAGTTTCTTCCCTTGTAATCAATCCCCTTTTCAGAATAATAAAAGATCTTGTTTCTACCTGTTTTGGCCTAGAGAGAGAAAATGTTCTAGAGAGAGATAATTCGGTTTTTAGATATCTTTGGATGGAAAAATATCCCTTCTTATTAATTTTCTTCTTATTAAATTAATATCTTTGGATAAAAAAAAATCCCTTCTTATTAAAATAAATTCCCGTAGATGCCTTCCAGTTCTTTTGACTGGTTATATGACCAAATTCTGCGTTTTTATCAGAGTTATGGCCATCTCTGAAATAGAAGAAAGATCTTGTTTTACCCTATTTTGGCTAAAGAGAGAAAATATCTAGAGATAGATAATCCAAAATTGAGATATCTTTGGATATAAAAATCCTCCTAGTGTCTAAAATGGATTCCCCTGAAACAGAAGTTCAAAATGAACTTTCCAAGGTGCATTAGGAATTAATTGAAAATGTGTATAATGGACCTTAGCCTAAGGGTCTACATTTTCAGAAATTTTTGGATTATGGTCCAATTAAGGTTCCAATGGGCCAATTGGATTAATCCAAGTGTTGGGATGAGATAAATCCAAAAGAATAAAAGAAAATACCCAAAAATGAGTAAATGCTCACATAAGATGAAGAGTTGACTGAGTATAAGGTTTATTAGTTAAAAATTATGAGATATTACTAAAAAAGTGAGATATTTTAGAATAATGATGCATTTTTTACACCTTGGTAAGGAGAGGGGGACTCTTGAGGTAGGTGCCTTTTTCACATGTGTGGAAGGGTTTTTAATTCAAAAGAATTGTGATATTTTTATCTCTCCTCTCTCCTGGATTAAACCAAATGTAAAAGGGAGCCAAACTGGTCCAAATCTTCTCCAAATTGAGTCAAACTGAACCTGAAAAATTCTAGAACCCAATTGGACTTGATTAATGGCCTCCCTCACCTATAAATAGACGCTTAGTCTTTTGTAAAAAAATATTGGAGCTATACCATTCTAGTATTATATTAAAATAATCATATTTTCTATAATCCCTTAAATTTTCCTCTCTCTTGGGAGCTTGGAGCTCTCTCTCTCTCTACAACAACTCTTGGAGTTGCTCTTCTCCTCTTGGTGGACCAATTGATTGGTAGGGGGCTTCACTGCTAATAGAGAATCAAGCCAAACTTAGAGATAAAATCAAATTTTATGGGTTTTTTCATTTTATCTCAATGACTTTCTTCTTCTCAACCTCTCTCAAGCTTTCTTCTTCTCAACCTCTCTCAAGCTTGAGAAGCTTTCTAAATAATTGTTTTAATTCAAATCAAGCTTTCCCTTAAAGTCTTAATGCTTAATTAAGAGAAAGTTAATCTTTATGCTTATTTGTAATGCTTTCTTTAAGTAAATCCCTCTTTCTAAAAGAATAGCCATCTTTATGGCTAAATCCCTTGAAAAAGGATGCTTCTCAAATGATAGTCTCTTAATTCAAAGCTAAACTCTAGGCTTGTTAAGTTAGAGATTAAGAAAATGATATTTTATTGATTTTGTGTTAACAAAATAATGGTTATTTCTTTTAGATTATTTATAAGTAGTTAAAAACTACTCTGATTGATTCTAAATGTGAAATAGATTATCCTATCAATTTGGGAAAAGAGAAATAATGAAATTAGCTTAATCTAGTGGGATAATCAAAATTAAGTTTATGATTATGGTTAAAATTATGATTTAAATTCATAGTTTGATATTAAGCATAAAAGAGGAACTACTATCATATTTTCATGACAAGCTTTTATTCTTTAGAAAAAAATTAAGAATTATCAGTAATAGCAACGAAGCTAGGGTAAAATTTTTAGAAAATAATACATATCTTATTTTTGAGGACTTCCTACCATATTCTAGGATTGGACATCCTATGCAAAAAGAATGATTTTTATCATATTTATGAGAAATAATTTTATAATTATGCATAATTAATTGATTATGAGAAAAGAGTAAATTTTTATAAATTTAGTTTTATGCAAAAAGAGGAATTCCCATGATAATTGAGATCTAAGTAATTAAATGGTAAAAGAGAAATTTTTGGCATAATTCAAATTATGAGTATTTATCAAAGTGAAATTTTGAGTATTCTTATTTTTATTGAGAAATATGGGGAGAATTGATTTTTGTAAATCCCATGAATCTTTTACTCAAAAAGAAGAATATTGAATATATTTCACTTGAGAAATTTGAGAAAGAATATGAAAATATCTATCAAGAAAAAGTACCTTTAACTAGGCCAAGCAATTGTTAGAAACTTAGAAAAGTCCCATCGGTATATCGAAAGTAAAAAACGGTACTAAATGTAAATGCGATGTGAATAGATGAGAATGCGATGTGAATAAGATGTGAATGCGATGTGATAAGATGTGAATGCGATGTGAGGAGATGTGAGTGGATGTGATGAGATGTGGATGAGATGTGATGCGACATAAATGGATGTGGATGTGAATGTGATGAGATGTGATGATATTTGAATGGGTGTGATGTGATGTAAATGGATGAGAATGAGATGTGAAGTGATAGATGTGCATGTGAATGAATGGATGGATGTGGATAGATGTGCATGTGAATGAATGGATGGATGTGGATAGATGTGAATATGAATGAATGGATGGATGTGGATAAATGTGAATGTAAATTAATGGATGGATGTGGATGGATAGGCATGTGAATGAATGGATGGATGTGGATAGACATCCATGTCTATATAGACGTCCATGTGAATGAATGGATGGATGTGGATAGACGTGCATGTGAATGAATGGATGGATGTGGATAGACGTGCATGTGAATGAATGGATGGATGTGGATAGACGTGCATGTGAATGAATGGATGGATGTGGATAGATGTGCATGTGAATGAATGGATGGATATGGATAGATGTGATGAGATATGGATAGATGTGGATGTGATGTAATGTGGATGGAATAAATGAGATGTGATGTGGATAGATGTGGACGTGATGTAATGTGGATGGAATGAATGTGATATGATAAGGATAAATGTGGATGGAATGTATGTGATATGATGTTGATGCAATGAATATGATGGATGATAATGGGTGTGATGGATGTGAATGGATGTGATGAGATGTGAGTGGATGTGATGAGATGTGAATGGATGCGATGAGATATGAATGTGATGTGATGATATCTGAATGGATGCGATGAGATGTGAATGGATGCGATGAGATGTGAATGGATGTGAATGTGATGTGATGATATCTGAATGGATGTGATATGATGTGAATATGATATGATGAGATGTAAATGGATGTGAATATGATGTGATGAGAATGGATGAGATGTGATGTGAACGAATGTGATGAGATGTGATATGAATCAGGATAGATGTGATGTGAATGGATGTGATGTGGATATGGGTAGATGTGAATGGATGAGATGTGGATAGATGTGATGAGATGTAATATGATATGATTAGATGAGAATGGATGTGGATAGATGTGATGAGATGTAATATGATATGATTAGATGAGAATGGATGAAGACGATGGGAATACATATGACTGGATGTGGAATAAGCAATGTGAATTGATGTAGAAGAATGTGGAATAACGAGAACTGATGTGGAACAATGTGGAAAGATGAAAGTTCGTTAGAAACTGTATTTATGAAACCTATTTTTAAATGACTATTTTTTGTCAAGACATTTTGACCATCTTGTGAATGAGGTCATGTGGAGACCTAAGTGATAAAGTTACAATAGCTGACGGAGACTCAATGGAGGATATCTCGCATAGCAAGGTCAGCCGAGGTCTTGACCAGCCTCGGTTCGATTTAAATGGTGAGCTTCCGGTATACGGTGGATGAGGGACCAAGGAAGCAGCCTATGACTGAAGCGCTAGGTGACCTGCGAATGAGCCTAGAGGGTGCTGACCATACGGTGCTCGGGCTCTGGGTCACCGAAGATACCCACGCATGCATCGAAGAAGAAAACTCAACAAGGAGTTAGAGTTGTTTTCTAAACTCGGGCATGGATCTGGTTGATTGTCCTTGATGGTCCTCAACGGATGAGTCCACGTCTCTTTTATATGGATTTGTTGGTTGATCTTGCAGATCTTCAACAACGGAGAGTCCATCTGGATTTTCTTATGTGATTATATTGTCGAGTACTATGAGCTAGGAACTATTGAAAAGGCCCCTGAGTGAACAGGTGGTGAGCGTTCTGGTTGCCAATGATGCCATAGGTACATCGATGAAGGAATGATTGGAAATTGGAACTCAAGCTAGATATTTTGGAGGATTATGATCAGTGTTACTATGGTTTCATTAAAGGATTGTTTTAAAGATAGCTGAATCTGTGAAACAGGCAATTTCATATTGGGTGTGTAAGTGGTGTGACTATCTTGAAGTTTGCTTGAAGCGCCAGCTAGGGGGCCTGGGAACTCTTTTCCTTGGTACCTAGGGCAAAACATAACCAAATTTATAAATGGATCCTATCACTATAGTGCTTGGGCGGTTAGCTAACCCATGGGATTAGGCTGGACTAATGGATCCCTAAAATGAGACTCAATTTTGTTAAGTTATGACAGTTGAATTAAATCTCAGATAGTCTTTGTTCTATGGAAAAGAATCAACGGTTGTGCCTGATGAGGAAAAAAGCATTGGTCTCTATGATCCAAGTGCAAGTCTCTTCCTTGATCTGACCATGTGACATGGGTTCGGTCGGATCAATTTGGTTAGTTAAGGCTCTTGACTACATTAGAATAAAAATATCATGGAGGAATCGCCCGTGCTTTCTAGGCGAGGGAAGTTTTTCCGGGTTTGGTTTTGGAAGAACCGAGGGATTAGTCTCTTGTTCGGATATCCGTGGGAGCGAGGCCCCGAGTGAGAGGCTCTGCACTGCGCAAGAAGTGCTACTTCCACTGCTAGTACCCCCGAAATTTGTTGCGCAGAGGGGACAGGGATCTTTCAGCTGGTATCAAAACGAATTGGCTAAAGTGGATCAACCGAGAAGCAAGAAATGTCAAAAATTTATGAAGTACCAGTAAAAGATTGTAATTGTGTGATGAAATTCATACAAATTGATATCCAAAATGAAGATTCATAAATTGGAAATTGGGTCTTCAGATGGAAGTACCGCAATTATATGGAATCCCTCTGACTTGCTTGAGGCCTAGATATGGTGGTATTTACCTTATAGCTCCAAGGATCGTGACTACCCGTATATACCGTGGGTATATCTGTAGCTCTTTACTGACAATATATACGAGTAAATCTAAGACCTTAAAGTTATAAGCAAAAATGCTATCCAGATGATGAATTCAAATGCTGGTTGATATGATTTTAGAATTCTGGTTGAGAATTGATGAGTTGATTTGAATTCTGATTGAAAGATGATGATTCTTGAATTCTGGTTGAAAGAAGATAAGTTAAACAAAGCCACAATGAGGATAAATGGGACGAATCCTAGTGATGATGTTAGTAACTGGAATGACGATTATGACTTCACAGCAAATCATTATGAGATTAGTGGATTATGCTGACAGATTGTTGCTGTTAATCTTTGACCCAGTGGATCTAATTAAGGAATGACAAATTGAGAACTTACATAAGTGAAAATTCAGTGGAGGATGTTCAGATGGAATTTTTGGTCTGATGGACCATTATTGTGTTAAGGATATGAATGTTCTGTATGTTCTGAATGAATTGTTCTCTGATAATGAGTTATGTATGTTCTTCTTGTAGAAGGGATCTTTATCCCAGGATTCTGTGTGGGTTGACCAGACTATAAGGAACCCCAAAATCAGTTGAATCTTAAGGTGAAAGAGTTTATTCTCCAACTACGAGATGAGGACATCTCGCATTTTTTAAGTGGGGTACGATATAAGATTCCTCCCTCTAGCTTTTGAGGAGTAAAGGTATAAGAACCTCCCCTTCTGTTCTTGTAATTATTTCCCTTTCTGAAATAGAAGAAAGATCTTGTTTTACCCTGTTTTGGCCTAGAGAGAGAAAATATCTAGAGAGAGATAATCCAAAATTGAGATATCTTTGGATATAAAAATCCTCCTAGTGTCTAAAATGGATTCCCCTGAAACAGAAGTTCAAAATGAACTTTCCAAGGTGCATTAGGAATTAATTGAAAATGTGTACAAGGGACCTTAGCCTAAGGGTTTACATTTTCAGAAATTTTTGGATTATGGTCCAATTAAGGTCCCAATAGGCCAATTGGATTAATCCAAGTGTTGGAATGAGATAAATCCAAAAGAATAAAAGAAATACCCAAATATGAGTAAATGCTCACATAAGATGAAGAGTTGACTGAGTACAAGGTTTATTAGTTAAAATTATGAGATATTACTAAAAAAAGAGATATTTTAGAATAATGATGCATTTTTGACACTTTGGTAAGGAGAGGGGGATTCTTGAGGTAGGCGCCTTTTTCACATGTGTGGAAGGGTTTTTAATTCAAAAAATTTGTGATATTTTTATCTCTCCTCTCTCCTGGATCAAACCAAATAAAAAAGGGAGCCAAACTGGTCCAAATCTTGTCCAAATTGAGTCAAACTGAACCTGAAAAATTCTAGAACCCAGTTGGACTTGGTTAGTGGCCTCCCTCACCTATAAATAGACCCTTAGTCTTTTGTAAAAAAATATTGAAGCTATACCATTCCAATATTATATTAAAATAATCATATTTTCTATTATCCCTTAAATTTTTCTCTCTTGGGAGCTTGGAGCTCTCTCTCTCTCTACAACAACTCTTGGAGTTGCTCTTCTCCTCTTGGTGGACCAATTGATTGGTCGGGGGCTTCACTGCTAATAGAGAATCAAGCCAAACTTGGAGGTAAAATCAATTTTTATGGGTTTTTCCATTTTATCTCAGTGACTTTCTTCTTCTCAACCCCTCTTAAGCTTGAGAAGCTTTCTAAATAATTGTTTTAATTCAAATCAAGCTTTTTCTTAAAGTCTTAATGCTTAATTAAATAGATTATCCTATCAATTTGGAAAAAGAGAAATAATGAAATTAGCTTAATTTAGTGGGATAATCAAAATTAAGTTTATGATTATGGTTAAAATTATGATTTAAATTCATAGTTTGATTTTAAGCATAAAAGAGGAACTACTATCATATTTTCATGACAAGCTTTTATTCTTTAGAAAAAAAATTAAGAATTATCAGTAATAGCAGGCAGCGAAGCTATGGTAAAATTTTTAGAAAATAATACATATCTTTTTTTTATGCATAATGCTAAAAGAGGACTTCCTACCATATTCCAGGATCGGACATCCTGTGCAAAAAGAATGATTTTCATCATATTCATGAGAAATAATTTTATAATTATGCATAATTAATTGATTATGAGAAAAGAGTAAATTTTGGTAAATTTATTTTTATACAAAAAGAGGAATTCCCATTATAATTGAGATCCAAGTAATTAAATGGTAAAAGAAATTTTTTTAGCATAATTCAAATTATGAGTATTTATCAAAAGTGAAATTTTGAGTATTATTATTTGTATTGAGAAATATGGGTAGAATTGATTTTTGTAAATCCCATGAATCTTTTACTCAAAAAGAAGAATATTGAATAGATTTCACTTGAGAAATTTAAGAAAGAATATGCAAATATCTATCGAGAAAAAGTACCTTTAACTAGGCCAAGCAATTGTTAGAAACTTAGAAAAGTCCCATCGGTATCGAAAGTAGAAAACGGTACTAAATGTAAATGCAATGTAATAAGATGTGAATAGATGAGAATGCGATGTGAATACGATGTGAATGCGATGTGAATGCGATGTGAATACGATGTAAATGCGATGTGAATACGATGTGAATGCGATGTGATAAGATATGAATGCAATGTGAGGAGATGATATGATGAGATGTGATGCGATGTAAATGGATGTGGATGTGAATGTGATGAGATGTAATGATATGTGAATGGGTGTGATGTGATGTAAATGGATGAGAATGAGATGTGAAGTGATAGATGTGCATGTGAATGAATGGATGGATGTGGATAGATGTGAATGTGAATGAATGGATGGATGTGGATAGATATGCATGTGAATGAATGGATGGATGTGGAAAGATGTGCATGTGAATGAATGGATAGATGTGGATGAATGTGATGAGATGATGTGAATGGATGTGATGAGATATGGATAAATGTGAATGTGATGTAATGTGGATGGAAAAAATGAGATGTGATGTGGATAGATGTGTACGTGATGTAATGTGGATGGAATGAATGTGATGTGATAAGGATAAATGTGGATGGAATGTATGTGATGTGATGTGGATGCAATGAATGTGATGGATGTGAATGGGTGTGATGGATGTGAATGGGTGTGATGAGGTATGAATAGATGTGATGAGATGTGAATGGATGCGATGAGATGTGCGATGAGATGTGAATGTGATGTGATGATATCTGAATGGATGCGATGAGATGTGAATGGATGTGAATGTGATGTGATGATATCTGAATGGATGTGATATGATGTGAATATGATATAATGAGATGTAAATGGATGTGAATATGATGTGATGAGATGTGAATGGATGAGATGTGATGTGAACGGATGTGATGAGATGTGATATGAATCGGGGTAGATGTGAATGGATGAGATGTGATGTGAATGGATGTGATGTGATGTGATGTGGATATGGGTAGATGTGAATGGATGAGATGTGGATAGATGTGATGAGATGTAATATGATGTGATTAGATGAGAATGGATGAAGATGATGGGAATACATATGACTGGATGTGGAATAAGCAATCTGAATTGATGTAGAAGAATGTGGAATAATGAGAAATGATGTGGAACAATGTGAAAAGATGAAAGTTCGTTATTAGAAACTATATTTATGAAACCTATTTTTAAATGACTGTTTTTTGTCAAGAATGCTGGGGAAGCATTTTGACCATCTTGTGAATGAGGTCGTGGAGACCTAAGTGATAAAGTTGCAATAGCTGACAGAGAGTCAATGGAGGACATCTTGCATAGTAAGGTCGGCCGAGGTCTTGACTAGCCTCGGTTCAATTTAAATGGTGAGCTTCCTATACGGTGGATGAGGGACCAAGGAAGCAGCCTATGAGTGATGCGCTAGGTGACCTGCGAAGGAGCCTAGAGGGTGCTAACCATATGGTGCTCGGGCTCTGGGTCGTCGAAGATACCCACGCGTGCATCGAGGAAGAAAATTGGAACAAGGAGTTAGAGTTGTTTTCTGAACTCGGGCATGGATCTGGTTGATTATCCTTGATGGTCCTCAAACGGATGAGTCCATGGCTCTTTTATATGGATCTATTGGTTGATCTTGCTGATCTTTAACGGAGAGTCCATTTGGATTTTCTTATGTGATTTTATTGCCGGGTACTATGAGCTAGGAACTATTGAAAAGGCCCCTAAGTGAATAGGTGATCAGCGTTCTGGTTGCCAACGATGCCATAGGTACACCGATGAAGGAATGATTGGAAATTAAAACTCAAACTAGATATTTTGGAGGATTATGATCAGTGTTAGTATGGTTTCATTAAAGGATTGTTTTAAAGACAGCTGAATCTGTGAAACAGGCAATTTCATATTGGGTGTGTAAGTAGTGTGACTATCGTGAAGTTTGCTTGAAGCACTGGCTAGGGGGCCTCGGAACTCTTTTCCCTAGTACTCGAGGCAAAACATTGCCAAATTTCTAAATGGATCCTATCACTACAGTGGTTGGGCGGTTGGCTAACCCATGGGATTGGATGGGGTTAGGCTGGACTGATGGATCCCTAAAATGAGACTCAATTCTGCTAAGTTACGATAGTTGAAGTAAATCTCGGATAGTCTTTGTTCTATGGAAAAGAATCAATGGCTGTGCCTCTTGATGAGGAAAAAAGCGTTGGTCTCTATGATCCAAGTGTAAGTCTCTTCCTTGATCTGACCATGTGACTTACGGATTCGGTCGGATCAGTTTGGTTAGTTAAAGCTCTTGACTACGTTAGAATAAAAATATCATGGAGGAATCGCCTGTGCTTTCTGGGCGAGGGAAGTTTTCTCGGGTTCGGTTTTGGAAGAACCGAGGGATTAGTCTTTGTCTGGATATCCGTTGGGCAAGGCCTCGAGTGAGAGGCTCTGCCCTGCGCAAGAAGTGCTACTTCCGCTACTAGCACCCCCCCGGAATTCGTTGTGCGGAGGGAGCAAGGATCTTTCAATTATTATCAGTAATACTATGGTTTCATTGAAAGATTGTTTTAAAGACATCCGAATATGTTAAAAAGGCAATTTCATATTGGGTGTGTAAGTGGTGTGTCTACCTTGAATTTTGCTTGAAGCGCGGGGGCCTGGGAACTATTTTCCTCGGTACCCGGGACAAAATATAACCAAATTTTTATATAAGAAAATCCCACCAATACAGTGGTTGGGCGGTTGGCTAACCCATGGGCCGATCGGGGGATTCTTGTGATACAAATAGTTATGATTAAGTTACGTTAGTTAGATTAAATCCCGAGAAGACCCTTGTTCTGTGGGAGGGAATCAGTGGTTGTGCCTCACTAAAGGGGGAAAAAAGCTGTGATTCTGGACCAAGTGCAAGTCTCTTCCTTGATTTGACCATGTGACTTACGAATTCGGTTGGATTAGTTTGGTTAGTTAAGACCTTGACTCATTAGATTAATTCTTGCGCGACGATAGATGATTTTCTTGGTGGAATCTCCTGTGCCTTCTGGGCGAGGGAAATTTTTTTGGGTTTAGTTCTGGAGGAACCGCCGGCTAGTCTCTTGTCTGGATATCTGTGGGCAAGGACCCGAGAGTGAATCCTTGCCCCATGCGAGAGGCCGACGCTGCTTCTGCCATTGGCACCTTGGAGGGGGCAATCGCGAAGGGGGCAGGGGTCTCACACACCTTGAGATGTGTTAGTAGGTGGTGTATTAGGATAGTGGTTAAGTAGCTTACTACGCGGGATTATTCTTGACCCTGACTTGTGATAGGGTAAGTTGACTTTGAAGATGAGGAAGAGGGATTATTCTTGACCCTGACTTGTGCTAGGGGGTGGGTGGCTAGGCTTGTGTGACTTTATAAATTCTTGTAAGTCAGGGATATCCTTTTGATTGTTGATAGTTGGATATTCAACGTGGGTAGCATCAAAATTGTACTGTACATTTGTTAACATGGCTTCTAAGTGCTTGTAGATATTAGAGTATAGCTTTAAAATGCCAAAAGGATGATATAAAGTAGACTCACATAATTTAGATGCTGGTGAGTATATACTTCGAGCTCCATGACACATAACCCACTGGTAACTATGTGCTACCACCTCATAGTTGGTCGGTGTCTCGGGAATGTCATATGGGATAAACTGGTCTAATTTTTTGACACTGTTGTCTAGAATTTCAGAATTTTGGAGGACCCGACACCAACTACGAAGGTTTAACACTATAGGATGTAAATGGTAAAAGAAGATGTCTTGTGGATTAGTTAATACTATTTCCCCCCGTAAAATTCCCATTATTATTGTAGGGTCAGCATCTCGTTCAGTATTTTGTTTAATTAGGGTTAGTTCACCTAGGCCTATGTCTTCAGATAGATTTATATCATATTGAAGTAAAGAGAGGGTTAGTGTAGACAAAAACAAAGTGAGAGTTTGAGGAGGGGCCAGAGGAGTTACTAGAAACTAACCCAACTCTGAGGCACGCTCAAGGAGTAGGCAGAGGTCATCGTTAGGCTCCCGTTGCGCTGACTTTTGTCTTGGATCGCCAACCAACCTCTTGTAAGCAAGAGTTAGTGTTGCTGAGGAGGTTTGAAATTGCAGTTTCCCAAACCACCTTGTAGCATCTAACTCCTCGAATCTTTGAGTTGCGTCCTCTTGGGCATGCCTGGCCGTTGCTTCTCTTTCTTGAGCTTCGGTGATTTATTGGAGCCTTTCTGCAGCTAGTAGCCTCTGAATGTCTTGTAGTTGTTGTGCCATTGCTTCTTGGTGGGCCAATACTTTCCTTTGCACTTCGACCTGGCTTGCACTTATTGTGTCGTTAAGTGTTCTTATTTTTTCTGCATGGGCCTTGTTTGTTTATTCCCTCTCTTGCTGTAAGTGAGTTGCCCTCTCCTCTGCTGCCTTTAGATTTGAGCTTAGCTATTGGATCTAGCTTTGCAATTCTTCTTCTTTGGCCTTGGCATTGGTTTGGAGCTCCTGTACTTCTTCATTGGTGTGGGTGACCTCTTTCTAAAGGTGCTCCTTAGCTTGTTCTAACTTTGCCTTGAGGTCCACATTTTCCTTGATTCTTTGTACAATTGTTTGGCTGAGGACCATATTATTGCTTTCCAGGGCTTTATACATGTTATTCCTTTCCAGGGCTTTATACATGTTCTCCTGCTCCTCCGTGGCCTTCAAGCTTTTCATGATGATGACATCTTTATGTGTAGCTTCAGTTGCTACCAAGTGGTCTTTCAAGGTTTGCACTTGTGTGCATGCATCGTTAACCTGCTTCCAAAGGGTGGCATTACGATCGTGGAGCATGTGCGTTGTGAGGAGGTGGCACCGCCAGACCTTTTGTTCTTGCTCACAAATTACACTTGTGCTTGCGCCTTCTTCGAGCCCAACCCATGGTTGGTTTAGCACCTCATCCAGCTCTTCCATGGTCTCTTGCAAGAATTGTTGATAGTCCATTCTCTATAGGGAGGCTAGCTAGGGTATTCTTTCCTCATCTTCCAACCTTCTTCTTTTGCTTGGGCTTGAGGGCTCTGCACTTCTTTGTCTTTTTCTTGCTTCATTGTGGGCCTCTGTTTCATGTACTTGAGCCGTTGCCACCTCCTCAATGCCTTGTGTTTCCTCAGCCTGTACTGGTGCTTCGTGTTCAGGCGTTGTCTCTGTTGGCGTGTCTGCTAGAGCTGAATCTTTGAGTGGGGATAGATCTATGAATATCAGTTGAGTCGGGCGCTGTCGGGGGAGTAACTTGTTGCATGGGCTCCTGTGTGGCTTGGCTAATGGTGGTCTCTTACAATGCTTCTTGATATGTTCGGATTTCCTGTGCCACTTCCGCCTCTAATTTTTGCAATTCGGCTATATCTGGGATTACCCCCCTCATTTTTTCTCTATCTTCTTCTTTCTCCACTTCTTGATTTCCTTCATTATTT
This sequence comes from Cibotium barometz, assembly GCF_041138505.1. Lineage (NCBI taxonomy): Eukaryota > Viridiplantae > Streptophyta > Polypodiopsida > Cyatheales > Cibotiaceae > Cibotium > Cibotium barometz. Next base: position 32,417,081 of record NC_141064.1, read on the forward strand.
CCTGGGTCTCCATCAAGATAGCCTGCCCCTCTTGCATATCTTCAGCTGTTAGTGTTGGTTGTTCTGGCGGTAGTGCCAGCTGTTGCCAAGTGCTCCCCTGGTTCAGGCTCTCGAAGAGTCCTTTTTGCTACATGATTAAGAACTTGGGTGAGCAGGTACGAGTTACAGATCTTGGATTGGTGAGCCTTCAAGTAGTTCTCCATCTCTCTATATACATAGTAGGCCCAATCCTTCTCTTTCTCCTCATGTACCTTAGCAATTCTGTTCAAAGGCACCCTGTTATATCTGTCCACGGGTAGCCTAGGTGCCCTGTGGGGCGGGGCTATCATGAGCTTCATGGAGGATTATCTTCTTTAGGGAAGGGTCCTTAGCAATACATAGCCTATGATTGAAGTAGAGGCACCCATCATGAGTGAAGTAACCCTGGATTAGATTTTTCTCCTTCTTTTGAGGTTCCCCCTTCTTTGACTAAGTTCACCATCCTTTTGTAGTCAGGATCATGAAATGATACTTCTTTCACCTTGACCAATATAGGATCATTTGGCTTAGAAATTGCACTCAAGAAAGATTTGTGGCTAAGTGCATCTACTACCTCATTATTCTTCCTAGGGTGGAATTTGATGTCAAAGTCATATTCTTGTAGGATTTCAACCCATCTTATTTGCCTCATATTGAGGTTAGGCTAGGTGAAAATCCACTTTAGACTCTTGTGGTTAGTTACAAGATGAAACTTGCACCCCAAGAGGTAGTCTCCATAACTTGAGGTAATGAACAATTGATAAGAGTTCCAAATCATGGGTGGCATAGTTGGCCTCATATTGCTTTAGCATGCGAGAAGTATAAGCCACCAGTCTTCCTTCTTGGGCTAAGACACCTGGGCTAAGACACCACCAAGTGAAATCGAAAAGTTTCAGGATTGGTGCTGAGGTAATAATGGCTTTGAGCTAATCCAAGCTGACTTGATGGATTGGCAAACCCACACTATTTTGCAATCCTTCTTAAGAATATTGGTCAAGGGTGCAGCTACCAGGAAGTAATCTTTGATAAAAATCTTGTACCATCCTGTGATTTCCAAAAATCCACGAGCTTCGCATACTGAATTAGGGGGTGGCCATTCCAGTATATCTTTGACCTTGGCAGGATCTATTGAGATACCATCTTGGGGAGACAATGAATCCAAGATACTCAATCTGGTGAGTAAAGAAGGTTCATTTACTTTTCCTAGCATAGAGTTTATATCTACACAACAATTGTAGAACTCTACGCACATGATCCTCATGCTCTTCCATTGACTTCAAGTAGACTGGAATGCCATCAAAAAAGACAAGAACAAATTCATCCAAGTAGGGATGGAATATATCTTGCATTAGGCGGTTGAAAGTTGCATGAGAATTGGTTAACCCAAATGACATCACAGTAAACTCATAGTGGCCATAACGGGTATTGAAAATTGTCTTCGGTATATCTGCTTCCTTGACTCTAATTTGAGAGTAGCCAGACCTTAAATATATCTTAGAGAAAACCTCAGCCCCATGAATCCTATTAAGAAGATCGTCTCGATGCGAGGGATATGGTACTTGTTCTTGACGCAGTGACTTGATTTAGCCCCCGATAATCTATGCAGAGACAAAGAGTGCCGTCCATATTCTTTTGGAACAGAATGGGTGCTCCCCAAGGAGAGCTGTTGGGGCATACAAATCCTTTGAGCACCAGGAATTATCTCGATCTCACGAGGATCAACTTCTCAAGGCGATGGTAGTCCTGTAAGCTCATCAGGAAAGATGTCAGAGAATTCTTGGATCCAAGAGGGTTTTCATTATTTAGTGGGTTCAGCAGCTTTGTTGAGCTTGACAAGGTAAAATTGTTGTCCCTTATGTGATCCCTTGAGAAGATGTTTTGCTACCCTAGACTTACCTATCTTCCTCTGAACTAGTACAACTTTCCCGTGCTCATTTTTAAAAGTGACACTCCTCTGGTTAGAGTGAATTCTAGAATTGTTTGTGACTAACCAGTCCATCCCAAGGATCCCATCATAACTGCCTAATGGTAGGACTCTAAAATGGCCATGACTTTGTTCACTACCCAATTCAAAATCAAGGTTTCCTATAGAGTGGTGAGATACTACTTCCTTCCCATTAGCTAGCTCTACAACAATTTTCCTAGTTGGTTTTTCATCCAGGTTTAATTTCTGTAAAAACCATGGGGAAAGAAATGAATGGGTACTGCCGCAATCAATTAAAAGTTAGAATGGCTTACCATGATGAGTAGCTGGGGTTTGAATAAGACCAAATTGCATGTTAGGACCTTGATGCTCTACCGCCGGCATGGATGGTGGCATGCTCTTCTTCGGCCATTTCCAAAGTTGGCTCTTCATTTATAGCACAAGCACGAGCAACTACCTTCTGACCTCTGCCACATCCACCACCTCTTGCACCTTGGCAGATGGAGGTTCCACAATCTTGATTTGCTCGACCACTTTGAGAAAAGGATGTTGCAAGCTTGGGGCAATCGGCTTTAAAGTGTCCGGGCTCATTGCAATGGAAACACACAAGGGCCTCTCTAGTAGAAGCAATATATATGTGGGGAACAAAGAGTCTGGTTGGTCGACCTTGGTTGTAGTTGGGAGCATTTTGTTGGGGATTCTTGTAAAACTGATCCTTAGGGTTTAATTTAGGGTGAGATCTCTTCTAGGGCCTAGATTTGCCAAACTTCAGATCCTTCACAAGAGGTTTGACTCATATGAGAGCATCTTGTAATGTACTCAGCCTCATTGCTTCGAGGCGAGAATCCAAAGGTTCATTCAAGCCTTGGAAGAAGCGGGCTACCTGCTGGGAGGTAGTCATGGGTGGGACATATTTTCAGAGAAGAGTGATGAACTTAGAGTAGTACTCCTCCAGAGTTAAGCTAAGCTACTTGAGGCTAAAGAACTCATTCATCTTGATAGACTCATGAGATGGGGGAAGATACCGCTCCTTGAAGTCATCCCAAGTTTGGTAACTTCCTTATCCCGGCACCATTTCTTCCACCAGAGCTTAGCATCCCTAGTGAGGCGAAACCATACAAGCATGGATTGGTTTGCAGCTCCAGTACCGGTGGTGGCTGAGAAGTAGTCATCCATTGCTTCAATCCATACCTTGGCATCCTTCTCAATCTTTAAACCTTTCCCTTTAAAGGAGGGAGGTTGCACCTGTTTGAGTAAGAGCTTCTTCTCCTATGTATCTGTGTATAAGGCATTAAGGGGATAAGGGTGCTTTTTTGGCGAGCAATTATGGGCGAGCAATTATGTGAAACTAGCGGGCGAGCGATTGACATCTTAACACATAGGTACCTCTAACATTATCTCTTTCACACTCTCTTTCAATATTTCACTCTATTGGTTGAAATCATAACACATAGGTACCTCTAACGTTTCTCTCTCTCTCTCTCTCTTTCTCTCTCTCTCTCTCTCTCTCTCTCTCTCTCTCATGAGACATTGAATACAAAATCCATGGAAAAAATCAATAAGTGTTCTTGTTTGAAATCGTAATACATAGGTACCTCTAAAATCTCTCTCTCTCTCTCTCTCTCTCTCTCTCTCTCTCTCTCTCTCTCTCTCTCTCTCTCTCTCTCTCTCTCTCTCTCTCTCTCTCTCGTTATTGACACATGTACACACCAACACATTGCACACTTTAAAGAGATATTGATAAAATCACTTCCATACATGAGATTGAATACAAAGTCCTTAAAAAACATCAATACAAAATCCATGGAAATCTCCGTGACTCATATTTCATATTGGACATTTTGTAGCTGACGCATCATTACCATTCACTCTCATATATGTTGGAGGTTGGACGCTTGGTGAGTACTGAACAAACACCCCAACAATCAACATTATTATCTGCACACTCATGGCATACACCTTGTTTGGTTGGAAAGTGATTTAGAGCTTTCTTTTAATTTCTCAATACTAGAAGAAAAGAAATTGGTGATTCATACCTCTTCAAAATCTATCTCGTCAAAGCAATGGTAACTCTCTTGCAACTCAAGATATAAAGTGTGTTGTAGAGCTAGATCATGCACTCTTGCTGCCCCCACTACGTCACCAAAATCATCACCGATATGCAAGTGGTTACAAAGGTTCCATCCTCTCTTAAGAATTCAGTGTGGCAAGCACACTCTCAACAAGCTCTTTCTTCCAAATGTTCCAACAAGGGACTAGCGGAGTGCCCTTATCTATAGGCAACCTTGTTGGAAAATCTGCCCACACCATTGAACATCCTCCTAAAGATGAGGGATGGCTTCCTATATTCCAGACTTGTTCAAGCCCCCAACAAACTTGGCCAACCTAGTGTAATGCCTGGGAGCCAAGTTAATATTAGAACCAACTAGGAACTACTTGTAGTGATGTTCAAAATACAAGTTTGGGTTTTCATGCACTTACTGTGAGATGTTTCCCCAACAAACTTGTTCAAGCCCCCAACAACCTTGGCCAACCTAGTGTAATGCCTGGGAGCCAAGTTAATATTAGAACCAACTAGGAACTACTTGTAGTGATGTTCAAAATACAAGTTTGGGTTTTCATGCACTTACTGTGAGATGTTTCCCCCGATTATATTGTTTGTGATATCAGTGATGGTTCCCAAAATAGCCATGTCCTTCGGTGATATGTTTTGAAACACTTGTATACAAAAAAAAAACATGGTTATACAAAAAACAAAACATGGTTACAAAAACACATGCTTTAAAGGAAATGATTACAACAGTTATAAAAGAATGTTAATAACCATTATTAGTTGGAGGATTGTCTGAACTAGTTGTGTCATCGTCTTTGTCCTCCTCCACCTCCTCATCTTCCCTGTCATCATCCTCCTCTGCCTCGTCATCCTCCTCCTCATCTTCACTTACAATCTTTATTTATTTGGTGACTTTCTTTCTTTTTTGGGGACTAGTTCTCTCCACAGTTGACTTGTCACCTTTCTTTTTCGTGCCAAGATTTGTTGCACCTTTGTCTTTCACACTTGCTTCTTTTGTGACATTTGTAGAGGTAATGCTTCCCCACTGCCTGCCCTTGTTACACCTTTCTTGCCACGTCCTGTAGGTTGCTTTAATCCCTCGGCTCTAGATGGCTTAGGTTTATGTAGATATGCTTCACAAAAGTATGTCAAATAAATGGATAACATGGAGCAAGGCATGCAATATATCACATGGAGCAAGGCATGGGACTATACCTTTCCACAAGGCCTGCTCGTCGGGGGGCGGTATGTCCCATTGGCATAATCTAACCACCATGGGCACAAACTCTAGACCTCATTCCCGGATAAGTTATTCTATCCAGATTTCTAGATATATGCCATTATTCTTGACCTCAACACCCACTCATCTGCGAGATGATGAAACTTGGGGAAAGAAACTATGTCCATCAAAACCCACTGCCTCTGGTAGTAAATAGGACAATTCATAAGTAGTCGTATTAGCCTACATATACCTAGTACACAAGCTCATGGAATGAAATATTCTATTCTTTGCATACCTATATATGGTGCATCTTACTGTTGTACACATGAGGTATGGTTGAGCCAATGCTGTGACTAAAGATCGCATTACTTTTTGCCAAGACACAAATGCGGTGTCGAAGTGTTTTTCTTTGCAATTGCTCAAATACTCTTTCAAGGACATTATTCCCTTTGATTCTCCTTCCGCATGAACCTCCTCTCTTGCAATATTGGCTTATCTTCTTCCATTTTGCACTTCATATCAAGTGATGTGGTTATTAAGTGATGCCAATACACGTGCTTGTTGAAGAACACAAAAAATGCAAGTTCTCCACATTATACACGTACAGACTTCATGGCATTCTCCCCTTTAGCAATTATTTGGACCAACTTGATCTTTCTATGCAATTAGAGAAGCCATACATTACACTCTCAAACATTATTTGAACCAACTTGCTCTTTCTACACAAATAGAGTAGCCATACATTACACTCTCAGACATTATTCGACTTACTCATTTGGAGGCAAGCCGGAGTGGGCTATGAGTTACAACTTCTCGATTGTGAATTGCTGCTGCTTCTCAGGCTAATCTTGGTACTTAAATACAACATCAAAGAAATCCTTTCCATTTGTAGAATTTGTGATGGCTGCGTATGTGTACCCCTTCTTTGTGAAAATTGGCTCTGTTTCCTTCAAGTAATTTTGGTACACTTCCTCCTCATCTTCTGTGAGTTCCCCTTCCTTAGGCAATCCTCTTGTTTTTGTTTGAATCATCTTCTTGAAGTCATCCTGTAAATTAAGATTGAAAATTTTAACCCAATTGAAGCTGAAGAAGTAATGTCTTTGACATAATTATTAGAGGTACGCATTTAGTATTAATTGAAAAACAAATTGGGACAACGGTGCTATTGGGACACTGAACCAGCTTGTTTTGTCCAGTTTTTTATTTGCGAGAAACTATTTTGGTCGCCTACTTCCATTTATCCTCTTTTAGCTTCTGTTGGATTTGCAAGACCCAAATGTTGCATAAGAAAAATATCATGGCCTGGTGTGTGTGTGCAACACAACATGCACACGAGTCACCCTGATGAAAAAAAAAACAATTAATAACTTCAGAGATAATACTTACATACTACACATTGAACCTATTTTCTAACTTGCGAAATATTCATATACTTGTTGAGGTTTGCAAGGTTCATTTAATAACTCTGTCTCTTCCTCCTTTATGAGAAGGAAATGACGCAACACTAAACTTGAGGATACATATCCTTCGAATGAAACCATTCTATGTATCTAAGAAAATGAAGAAAAATATATCGGAGCTTTCAAGTAAATTAGAAAATAATTCTTTGAGAAGTGTGAATTTAACTTACTTGTTTGCATGCATTGAAGCCATGACACAAGTCTATGGTTTCCATCCCAAACAACTAAATTCTTCCTCACAAGGTGAGCCCATTTCTATGTTTCTTTGAGCTTTTCAATCAAAATATTTGATTGTTGCCACCAAAACCCATTCTTCCATCTCGGGTCCTTAGGGTTATGTTCTTGGGGAGTTTCCTTGGGAAAAGTCTCAAAAACAATGAGCTCTCCCATCGATGGCACATAACCATGCCTATTGAAGCTCTCTTCAAGTTCCATAAGATGGTCGTCTCTGTAGTTCAAATGGCTGGATTCACACAAAGCCTACTCAATGGTATAGGTGGAAGTCTCACCTCATCGACAAAGTGTGAAGACAAACAATCCTGCAACATCTCAGTTTACACCAGCCTCCTAAAATTTTCAGGTAGGGAGGGCAAGTTTTCATCCTCCTCTTCCAAAGATTACTTGAGAACCCTTTTTCGAGAGCTCAGTGGAGTAGAGGAGCCCGCTATAAAATAGTTTCTTGGACCACATTTGACACAATCTCACTTGGCCCTACATTTTCAGTGCTCTTGGTGGACAATGTCAATTGAAAAATATTAATGACATCTGGTTGTTGACGAGCTTTTTGAGATCGGGTTGATGAAGCCATTCTACAACATACAACATTGCAAATGAGTTTAAGAGAATGAGAGAGAGAGAGAGAGAGAGAGAGAGAGAGAGAGAGAGAGAGAATCTCTTTACAATGTGTGTTAAAAGATAGAGAGAGAGTGATTATATGCATTTGTGTTTTTCTTTATGTGCGTATGCATGCAAGACTTTGTGGGAGAGAAGACTTTAGATTCAAAAATGAAAAAAATAGAGAGAGAACGTCACCTCCTTGCTGCTAATGGTGGTCAATACAAAGAAAAAGACATGAAGATGGTCTTTAATACATAATCAAACTAACCATGGTTAAATCTAACCCTACCCAAACCCTAACCTAACCATCATATGATTATGAGCTTTTTAACTTATGAGCTTGTATGTGAGATTACGAGATTGTATGATTCAATGAGTTCTTGAGAACCAATCATAATCTATGTGCTTATATAACAGCTTCTACTATCATAGCCTGCATTAGAAAAACCTATACAACATGGTTCATGTAAAATTTATGAGAAGGCCTATGCATATCCCTATTGTGTAGGGTCTTTGCATTATGCATTAGCGTGCATTGACCATGCATATGCCTATGCATAAGGCCCCATGTATAGGGTCTTTGCAAATCGCATTAGCTTGCATTAGCCCAAATCTTTTACCTTCAATTCAATATCAATAGGGACCAATCAAATCCCTATGATCAAAAGATTTTACCAAACCCAATTTTGTAAATACATATGTTCAAATATTTGGTGTAGACCTCTAGCTCTCAAGCGGGTGTAACCAGAATACTAAACAAGTACTAATATCAAATAACCAAGACTACACAAGAAGGAGGAGATTGCGAATCTTCCAAAAATATCAATAAACAAGAAGAATTTTATATTCTAATACATTACCTCGTGAAGGAGATTGCGATTTACGATGCAAATCATGCAACGAATTTTTACCGTTGTAGACACGACAAAGTTTGCAGTGAATTGTTGCCATTGTAGGCATCACGAAGTATCATCAAAATTGGTTGAACTTTCAATATTCACATAATTAGAGGTACCAATTGATGTATTGGATTTTGAGCTTACACATACCTCATATGTAAGAGGTATCAGGTCATCAAGGAGGTAGAGGTCCTTAACTTCTACATCTTGTAGTGGAACAAGGGCAACACGTGTCTCTTTATCTACTGTGATTGTGATCGCCTCTAAAGAAGAGAACTGTGATAGTAAACATTTTTTAATAAGAAATTCCTTGTCCACAAAACCTTTGTCATTTCTCAAAGGCACCCTCATCTATTGTTGGGAAAAATAAGCTTGGCCTTCATAATAGAGATAGAGATAGAGATAGAGATAGAGATAGAGATAGAGATGTGTGTATGAGAGAGAGAGAGATAGAGAGAGATGTGTGTGTGTGAGAGAGAGAGAGAATCACTTGTTATAGGAGGTCCTAAATATATGATTACCAAATATCTTTTACTTTACCGTTTGCATTAGGTTTAGGGTTAGGGTTAGGATTAGTGTTAGCCATTTTAACTTTAGTGTTTAAAAATTTTAATTTTAATTTTTACTAGAAAAAAAATATTTTTCCTTATTTTTTTAATTATTCTTTTAATTTTTATTTGGAATGGTCTTGTGATTAATTGTTTAATTCATATTGTCCCTCCTCTCTATCAAACTCTCTCTCTCTCTCTCTCTCTCTCTCTCTCTCTCTCTCTCTCTCACACACACACACACACACACACACACACACACACACACACACACACATATCACCTCCTCATGCTTTGTATCCATTGAGACAACTTATTAACTCCTAACCACGGGATTGTGCACTAGAGTGTGTTAACCCTTAGTGAAGGCCTACATGTACCATTACAATACCATTCGTAGCCGAGCAACAAGGATGCTAATAAGATTCTTAAGCTCATTGAGCCATTCCTTACATTGCCCTTTGAAGTTTGTTCCACCTTATAATGGGGTGCATATGCAACAATTTTCCCATCCTACTTTTATCTCTACATTTGTCCAAGTATATGATGAAATTTGCATTTTTTGCCACAATACCAGTACACCTACCATGTGGACATCACTTCCACTTGTTTTTCTAATGAAGAGAAAAACAAGTGGAAGTGCATTCCACTTGTGAGTAAGTGCATTCCAAGGCAATGATGAAATTTGCGTTTTTTGCAACAATACCAGTACACCTACCATGTGGGCATCACTTCCACTTGTTTTTCTAATGAAGAGAAAGATGTCAAAGCTCATTTTTCTCAAGCCCTCTACATGGTTCTAAGGCTAGGTCACATGAATTTGGAATACAAAGATGTCATGTGTAAGGCTCATTTTTCTCAAGTCCTCTACATGGTTTTTTAAGGCTAGGGCACATGGATTTGGAAGACAATGCATCTATGACACAAATATTACACAATAGATGATGAATTGGTCACGGATCTTTCTCGTGAAGAAAATGTCATCAATATCGACAACAAGGTTAATGGCATAATGGGTGTAGTGTGTAGTGGCTGACATGCCAAAGGCGCCAGATGATGTGGCAGTGAATTGCCATGTCATATTGTCGATGCTTGACAATATGACATAGTAGCTGATGTGGTAGTCAATTGCCACGTCATATTGCCAAACATCGGCAATATGACATGGCTGTCAATTACCACGTCAAATGCCGTGCTGAGATCATGCAAAAGCACACCAGGCGGCTAAATTCGTTGTTGTAAGAAGACATCTATATTAGGTGCAGTGCCTCTATACATCCAATTACCCAACCACGAAGTATTGTCACCCTTGAAATCAAAAAGCACTATAGTGTTCTTGTTGAACATGAGGAAGGAGAACACTTTGACAAAGCTGGTCAGATTTATACCACGGGTGTTTCAGGTGAATGAGCTTCCTAGATTCTATGATGGGGATGTATTATTTGAGTTTCCTGCCACCATGGGTTCTGGAGCAAGAATGGATAGCATGGATCATAAGTAAGATGGTCACATGTGAAAAAAGGCAACTACATCGCGAATGTCAACTTTCCAGGGGTGTGTAGGATAAGCCATTGCATTGGTCAAAAGCATTGTTTACACACCACATGCCCTTGGTATTTGAACAATGGCTTCCCTAATAACATTAGTTTCAAAGGGTGTATAAAGAAAACTTATGTGGTTGGTGTCCTAGCCATTAATGATGGAAAGCTTAATTGTCACTATTACAAAAAGCTTGCTACTTGCAAGGCATCTTGTGCATGTTATGTGTATTATGTCATGCCTAGTGATGACACACTAACACGACTTCTAATACACACCGAAATTCATTCACATGGTGTGTATTATGTCATACCTAGTGATGACACACTAACACGGCTTCTAATACACATCGGAATTCATTCACATGGTGTCTAAGCTGGAACATCAAAGGCATTGCTTGATAAGACTAAAGCAATGGTTCAAAGAATAATTAAAGTTGATGTAGGTGCTGGTCCAAGGAAGGTGCAGATGTGTGTTACGAAGGAGTTGGTGCTAACTTTATTAGTCAAAGAAGGAAATCAAGGTCATGAGCTTGGAGATAAAGAATTCAATAATGTGCTAGAAGATCTCGGCCCACTAGTTGAGAACAAGTGGTGAGTTAAATTAGAGAAGCATTTGTTAAGGCCATATATACATAGTGATTAAAATTTCCCTTCTTGTAGGTTTCGAAGGTCAGTAGCTTACACATGCCAATCATTTAGCTATGATGACTTGCTACGTTTGAAGAGGGATTGCAAGTATGACTTCTTCCATGGAAGTCGATTTCCAAGTCAAGGCAATGAAACTGAACGTTGTTTTGTCGAACTCGTCAATAGAATGCGGCGTTCAGGGAATGGTAATCTAAGAAGAGCATGGATTCAAGTTGACCACACTAGACGCATCATGGATTGGGTAACAATGGCTCGTTACGTTTATGATCCAAGGTAGTAACAATGGCTTGTCATCATCGCTAGTAATAAAGAAAAGATAGTTCTTTGTTATTACCTCTTTTAGCATATTGACTTTTAGCAGCCTGCAAGAGCTTCTAACTATTGCAACTTGCGAGCTGAAAGAAGAGAACAAGACTTCCCAAGTATTGTTTTGGGAGTGCATAAATAATGTCATGGTGACACATGGATTTGAAAAGGTAGACTTCTTTGGAATGCCATTAGAGAAGTCTACAATGAAGAACAAGAAATAAGAGGTCAAGAACGCTCATGTTTATTCCATTAGGCACAAAGCCTAAATAGACATATCACAAAGTATGTTATAAAGGCCTTCTAAGGCGTGCATAAGAGCATGTGCGAGAAGTGGCGGACCGAGTCAACAAAAAAGGTTGCACTAGCTTAAGGTCGACTTATCTGGCAATGGTGGCATAGTGGAAATGTAAAAGATTTAGATATATCTACCATGGACCTTTGGTTGAGCTGGTGGAAAGTGCACATTGCACATTGGGACAACGTAATGATTTAGATATGTATAAGAACCATTGTCTTAAAAAACAGCGTCTTTAATGATGTTTCTACAAACTATTACATAGGTGGAGAGCAGTGATCAGTCATGTATACCAAACAAACTTGTCAGACTCTAAACACGAAAGCTAGTTAGCCGGGGAGGGTTTCAAAAAAAAATAACACTCTACAATGCATGTGTATTAGACATGGCTAATGCTCTATTAAAGCAAAATTCATACATGATAAGCAAGCATATCAGAGTAGGTCCAAGTCTTGAACAACTCATTGTTGAGAGGAAAAATGCACATACTCCAAGCCCAGCACAAGTTGTAAGGACAGTAAAGAATACCACTGGCAGGTGATCGAGAATCGGCCCAACACGAGAGACGACAATGTAATGTAATTGATGTGGATGATGATGCTAGTCATAGACCTAAGTACAACATGTACATGAGAGATAGGAAGTCTCTTATGCAGGAAAATACAATTCATGGATGAATATGTGGACACAAGAAATGAATCGAGTGATAAAATCATAATGGAAGCACCCATACACAAGACATTTTGGGCAGTTAGGAGAACTCCAATGGGCAGCAGAGTAAAGTGTTTGGGTAATATAGGTAGTAAAAATTGTGGTCACATGCTTGTAGGATGTGCAAAAGGAGTACTTGCACCATCATTTTTTTCAATAAGGTCCCATGCTGCTGGGAAGATTGGTCAATTGATGTGGTTTTGTAATAATGACATCATGCATACATGGACTGTGGATAAGAACATTGACCATCCCCAGCACAATGTGCCTACTATATGGCCAGTAGGCCCTGAAGACACAAATCTGATAGTTGAGGAGGTCGATGCATTGGTGCTTTGCAGAATATAACTTACAGAGTAAGCTATTGGGAAGGGAGAAACAAATTCCTATGAGCTTAAGTCAACCAAAAGTGCCTAGAGAAGAGATAAACAAGAAAGCACTAGATATTAATGCACAAGTTACACAAGTGCAAGTGTTTCAATGTTCCAAACATGAGGCTTTCACCATTGAGACCTTTGGAAAAGGTTCTCATGTGGGAAGTTATGAAGTGCACATCAAAATGCATCTATCATGTACATGTCCAGATTGTTTGAGAAGGGTCAACCAACAAAAACCCTAATTAGCATGCAAGCACTTGTACTTTGTGTACATGAGAGTCATGAAATTGCACCAAAATGAAAATATGTTTATTTACCAAGCAATTTTGACAGAAAGGGAGGTAGCCAAATGTCTACACATAGAATGAACTTACCCTGAATTGGTTTAATGGATGTATAGGATGTGCAAAAATATTATGGGGTATCATTTTATTGGACTAATTTGATTGGGTTATATCATTTTATTGGAGTAATTTTATTTTGTAAAGCTAACATTTTATTGGAGCTAGATCATTTTATTGGAGTAATTTGATTGGGATATATCATTTTATAGGAGTAATTTTATTTTGCTATTGAGAAAGATAGATAAAGAGAGACAGAAATAGAGAGAGAGAGAGAGAGAGAGAGAGAGAGAGAGAGAGAGAGAAGAAGAAGAAGAAGAAGAAGAAGAAGAAGAAGAAGAGAGAGAGAGAGCGCTAGAACGAGAGCCCCCATTATTGAAAATCGCTCGCCATATTTGGAAAAATGCTCGCATAAATTTGCTCGTGTCAAAAAAATCTCCCGAGGAAGAAGACTGATCGTCCTGGCCATCATTGCAAGATCAAATTTAGGATTACAAGACTTATACTTTACAGTACGCTCATGATATAAAAGTAAAACCTTGAAATCGTTTTATTTCTCAATTCAAATATTTACAAGGACAAGATTGAATACAAGGATTTGAGACTAATGTATTTAGTCTTATTCACCATAAAAGAGACTTCTAGGCTTAACTAGGGCATAAGACTCTAGCGGTTCACGTAGGTGAAATATGGCAGTTCCACCGTGGTTTCTAATATACATAAAACTAATGGAGGGAAGGTGGACTATGGATTGTATTGCATTTCATAACAGCTAGTCAGTCGGTGGGTAAGATTTGCATTACTTGGTCATATACCCGACGGTTCTGTGGTATATGGTTCCCTTTTATTGTCACGTAATTGTCTAGTCTAGGGATACTCATAAACCAGAATAACCATACCATCTTCAGCTTCTCGATCCAACTAATCCGCTTCAAATCGATGGTGAGATTCCCAATTCGGTCTTCTCAGATGATGAAGTACATCGACCCACGATTCCAAAAGTGGTCTCTACCCCATCCTCTTTGGATACGAGAGAGGGAGGGACAACTTCTCGAGTATTTGCATCGTCGTATCACAGAATTCAAGATTTGAGGAACAACAAGCTGTCTCGAAGATGCATTGGAAGACTAGGAATCTGGAGTAAGCGTCTTCCTCCTCCTACAATCATTCATTCACCAAATCAAGTTGTTCTAGTAAGGTATTTTATCAAGCAACATCTAATTGAGGTAAAACATATACTTCAAAACAATCCTAGAAACTAAAACTCTACTCTGATACCAATTGTAAGGTCCTCAACCAAAAAAGGAAAATCCTTAAGATATTCTACTAAACCTTTGAAAGAATTTCCTAGTCATTGACACCTCGACCGTGTAGAGATACGAGGATATGACTACTAGGTAAGACCTAGCTCTATCTCGTCTCACAAGGGGAGCGTGGTCTCCTAAATAGTTCTAAAAATCAAATCACCCATAGAGTGATGACGAGAGAGGTATTTCAAGATTGGTGGCGACATTGCGTGCCATCACCTCCCATCTATCCTACACATTAAATCAAGGATGTCACTACAAAAGTATAGTAAAGGTTAGTCGTTAGTACTCCGCATCTTCACGGAGAATTCAATTTCACGGAGTCCATGTTGGAGACAGCAAAGCAGTTGTTACCTGTAAGTCTCACTAAACCTTTTGGTTTAGCTTGGACTTTCTCTTTACCCGGGCCTCCTTGGTTCTGAAAAAATGAGCCATAGCGATAAGCCTGGGTGCTCCACGTAAAGTCTCTGGGGATTGGACCTTTGCTATCCAGTCTGGATGCTTTTCTAATTTGGAGCGAGTGCATGCTTTTTCATTCCCCAATCCTGCAGATCGTCCATTGTGTCATATCCAAGTCTTTGGGGACAAGCGCAGTTTTTCTAATTCACTGGAAGATACTTCCGAGTCTGGAAGTTGTTTGTACAAAGCCACTGAATCAGTGGCATCCTAGTAGAGATATATAATTATACATGTGTATCCGAGTATATGTTGTTATTGGCTGACATCTACACTACGGATGTGCTATTATTATTGAGCAAGTACTTCTAGTGTAATATGGATTTTGCATTCTCCAAAAGAGGATGACCATTCATTCTTTGTAGCGTCCCTGTGTAACTTATAACGTAGTGGGTTTTGTTCACCTGTTCAACCTCACTGAATTGATAAATTGACATTAATTGTTCAAGTTTCTCCCTATCACAGATCTCTATTAGGTTGCATTTCGGTTTGATGGCGAACCTATTGTACAATGAGTTCATAGTCAATTTATGAAGGGAAGACATTATCGGGTCTCCTTTCTTTTTGGATTCTTTCCTCCTCATAGATTTCCCTCACGAATTCAAAGAATGGACTTTCCCTCTTCTCAAAAAGAAACCCGTGCCTAAGCTCCACCCTATATCCTAATTTGATTGCTAGTTTTAACTCCTCCTTTACTTAGCATTCAATAGATATCGTCAGCCATAGCTTTGACTGTTTTCCCATATGTCAAAGACATAACCAAGCCAAAAAAATTGAGTAAATAGACAATTATGTTTTCTGCAAGGCGGGATGGTGTCTTAGCATGATCCGTAATAGATTGTAGCAACCCTTCTATTTACTCAATTTTTTGCACCCCCGACAAAGGCAACCTTGCCCTTACCGACAGATTCACGCAAGCTTGACAAGTAAGTTCTTTGCAATGCAGAAAAAAATGAGTAAATAGATCTGGATCAACAAACTGTTCCCCGAAATCCAGAGCGATTACTAGCAAGAGAAGCCTCAAAGGAAGCCTGAGCGAATCGATCACCTTTCACCTCCAAGTTTTCTCTTCGAATCACCCAAGAGCGGGTCGTTCGCAGGGACCAACGAGCATAGCGAAAGGCTATTGAAGGAAGTCCAAAGAACGTTGCCGACCTGCATTCGTGGGCTTCTATCGTTCAATTCCGCCAACAAATCAACTTTGGACTCTTTCACAGAAAGGTCAAACTTGCTTGTTCGGCAAGCTTGCCTTTGAAGAACTTTGACATACATGTCGGCTTTCTTTCGAGTCAATGAAACGTCGCACTGAATCTACTCATTCATTTTCGAGGTCTTTAAGGAAGCGATCACCGGCAAGCGAAAGGCTTCCCCGATGGAAGCCTGAGCGATCACCCTTTCACCGACAATCTAGCTTCACCAGAGCTCTGGCTTCTTGTGCAAATCCAATGCTAAGGTAAGGTCTTGCTAGGCCAGATAATTTATTTAAAATGAATGTCTTTTTTAAATTCCTTTTTCTAGAGACAATCTTCTTTCTAGTCTTCTTTCCAGTCCTTTTTCTAGAGACAATCTTCTTTCTAGTCTTCTTTCCAGTCCTTTTTCTAGAGACATTCTTATTTTCAGTCTTATTCTTGGAAGAAAACCTCTCGATCTAATTTCTAGTGGATTCCATGATTGTCTCAGCTTCTTCTCGTCAGGCTCATGACCTAAAGACTACCGGTTCGAACCCTACCCCTACACGTAATACTGTCAGTAATAAAAAAGCAAACGAAGATTATCGTATAATAATCCATGCTTAAGAATGAAAAACGTTCCCGTCCTAAAGTTGAATAGGAAAGCAATAAAAAAGCAAACAAAGATTATCATATAATAATCTAGATCGACCTATCTTGGACAAGGTCTATCCTTGATTCCTAAAAGCAACGCCTTTTTTCCCATTTATTCGAGGCACGACCACTGACCTAGTCTTCTAAAATAGAATTACCCAAGGACTTATTTACCTAGTGTAGTACAATTGATTAGATTTGTTGGAAAGCTACCCGGCTAATCAAGTCCACTCGTCCATAGGATGGTGCTGTCATGGTAATCCACCCTCCCACTTTCCACCCAATTCACTCGTCATTTTTATTTTCTAATTAATCCTACTAAGCTGTGTAACATATATAGACAAGTTATCAATTAAGGATCTTACACAGTGTTCATTAAAACAACCACTTAACTTAAAACAATGATCCAACAATACTAGAAAACAAAGGATTTTTTTTTATTTTTTTATTTTTACAGAGGTTCAAATCCAACTCTTCCCTTGGGAGTTCCTTATGGAGAAAATAGCCAAGTTAGCTAACATGTTTATTCCATGTTTTATTCCGCCGATAATCTAGACTTCGATCTTCTAGTCTCTATAAACTAGGTAATCCCTATGGAACCATACACCTCGTCGTTGGTAGCCAATGAAAACCGGCCTGTCGTCGCTCTCTCAAGCTCCATAGCTTAATCCTCTCGCTCTTCAGAGGGATGTCTACACGCTAAGGTGGGCTTATTTACCGCATTAGCTTGGGCCTACAGAACCAAGCAACATTCATAACTCTCGCCAAACCAGCGAGTTTCAACTTTCCAATGGTTGGTAAGAGACATACCTTGGGCCGCCGACTCCGGACCTTGCTAACGTCGCCACGCGACTACACAAGCACAAAAACGAGATTAGTATTAAGACGGAGAGAAGATGTACTTGTACTTTAATTTAAGAAGCAAAATAGCAATACAATTATTTAACCTAATCCCATGAGATATGAGAACCCACATTATCATTTCGAGAAAGTAACAGTTCTACAAGAAATTTGATATTTTCAAAATAAGGAAAAAAAATAACGTTCTTTATCTTTCTTATTTTAAGCTAACCTGGTCATTTCCTCCATAAGGGACTCTCAAGAGGAGTTGAAACTGCGTTTGGAGCATTCCCTCGTGTTGTCATGCACGCTTCACGTGGTAACATTTTGGTGTCTTTGAAGAGGAGTCGTATTGTCCACTCTCTCGTAGCTCATGCAATCTTGAACTCAATGCCCCACACAAATTGCAATTGGAGTCCGTTTGCTCACTTTATGAGCAAACGGACTCACCCGTGAAAACCATCTCTTAGAGCAAAAGTGTGCTCACATAAGTCTCTTTATATAGAGAGAGGCAAAAAGTAGAGTGTCCTTAAGCTGAGAGCAAGACTAGCTGTTGGAAACAAGACCAAAGGAGGGGAGGAGAAGGGTTCTCCCTTAGTCTATTTACACGAGGGGGAAGAGCAGTGTAGAACACCCCCTTCACAAAACAAGAGGACTGGCTATAAAAGCTTGGCTAGAGAGAGCTTGGCTGGCTGGACAGAGCTTGGCTGCAAAGAGTTGTCGAGGAGAGCCTACATGCACAGAGACGGCTATTGGCCATAGAGAAAGTACTGGGGGGGTTTTATATAGGATCTTGTACGGGCACGAGTAAGGAGAGAGCAAAGAAATATGGAAAGGACGATGTAAGTGAGTACATTGACAGGTGGTTGCATGGACCTATAGAAAGAGTGGCACCTGTCTCGACGGGCCAAAGATAGAGTACGCATGTATCTTCTAGGACAACGGTCGCATGGGTGTCCACGTGGCGGCCAGGGAGGAACTTACATTAAGGCGGCCAGTCTTCAGTCCGTATGCAACCGTTGGTATAGACGCCCAAGTATATGTACAATCCAAGGAGGCATCTTTTCGAGATAGAGACCTCTTTTTTAGGACATCACCCTCAATGTGTATTGAGACGTCCGATGACTGCCAAATTTTTTTTCAATGACATCATCCGAGATGTTTTCCTAGTCGCAAGAGCGCAATGTGTTCGTCAATCAAACACCCAAACAGGCATTTATTAAGATCAAAATTTTACTCTAATTTAACTAAAAATGTATGTAAAAGCTTATTCCAGCGTCCTTTTTGAGTGCTGTAAAGTTCTATGCTAGGATAAAATCGCACGCAAATTTCAAATTTGAACTTAGAATTTTAAGATTCCAAGTGAAAATAGCTCAATTATTAAAATGATAATTTTTACACTATAAAAAGACCATAATTTCATCTATTAAATGGACATAAATTATTATTAAAGATGGGCATGTTACAAATCAGAGCATGAAGGTAAGTCCAAATGTAAGGAAGTGATAAAACACCATTAGCAACAACGAACAAAGTTCCTGTAGAGAAGAGCTTCTGAACTGTCAAAATAAAATCCTACTAGTCTACAATGTGCAAGCCTAGATGTGCCTTAGTATTAACAAGAAAACGGTCACCAACAAAGCAAATTTGATGATAAACATTTCAAAAACTACACAAGGGTCAAACATTTAAGAAATCCATCAAACCTGATTGATTAAAGCTATGATAACCAGAGGCTTCTGTGCAAGGTGCTTCCACCATGTTTTCATCATGTCAAGTAGATGAATCATCCAGGTAATGTTGGAGTTGGGCTTCAAAATAATACTTTGACTGTCCACTCTAATGGAGTGATCACTACCGCATCAAAGTGCCTTTTCCCTTCAGCTAAGCATTGGGTAATAGACCCTTGTTCTTGGATAAAATAAATCCACGATCTGGTCTCCTGTTAGGGAACTGCCCAGTGAGAAAGTATGACATCATGCCCAAAATAAGATGATTGAATTATAATGTGGGTTGGGGATTAAATATCATCCACCAGAAAGGAAATTTAGGGGAATAAGATAAGAGGATTATCACCTTGATCTCTGTAAAGTAATCGGACTTGTTACTTTGCTAGTGATGTGCTTATGCACTGAAGGTGCCCTAGTGCCATATAGCTTCATTGATCCAATCACAAAGTCTTTGTGCCATATAGCTTCATTGATCCAATCATAAAGTCTTTGTGCCGAAAAGGAACCCATACTTGATGCTGACACACTCATTGTTGGGAACAAATGAGATGAACATAAAACAAATTTGTACAAGGAGCCAGTCATTTATCACACGAAGACTAGCAGAAGTGTAGCAAATTATGGTTTCCAAAGACCAACACCAGCCCATCATATAATTTGGCTTACCACCTCTGGGTTCCTCCATTTTCTACTTCCTTGTATAACTAATCCATGTGTGCCTCTGCCTGTAAAACAAGCCCTGATAAAAGCATGGTTTTGAGGATGCCTGCTGCAGCTCTCAGTTGGACCGACGCAAAAGACTAAGAAAACAGCTGCCCAAAGAAAGCATTTCACTACATGTCCACGCACTCCTGGCGATAATGAGAAGTAGTCCCCATGTCTCTGGTCTAAAGTCACAATGTACAGAGCAAAACAGCATTCTTGTTGAGTGAACCTCAATCCAAAGACTTCTTTCATATCGAAGAAAAGCCATCCTAATGCCTTGGAAGGTGAGTAGCAGGCAATGACTGTTGTCCGTAAAATCTGACTCCAGGTGGTTGCAGAGCTGAGTAAGTGCCAGGGTTTGTATTGTGAGGGTTCATGACCGTTTGAGGGGTACCCACCATAAGGTGGCCTTGCATGGGGGGTGGTGGTGGAGAAGACGGAAGTACTCCTGTGTATCCAAATGCTTGCATGCTTATAGTTGCAGATTTTCCCATGTACTGAGACCGCGGTGGAAGTGGGGGCGGGGGGGGATAATGGTGTTGAGCTTGCTGAGACAAAGAAGCATGCAACTGCACAGAACCAGAATAAGGTTGCAAACCGGTGCTCTGCAATTGAAGGGGAGGTGGAAGCTGTTGGACATAAGCCAGGCTACCTTCTGTACTTAGAATATGATCCCTTTGTCCATCCACCCGTCGCCTCTTATCAGGAAAGAAGGTGCCTGAGGATGCTTCTGTTGTTGCAATCAGAGTCCTTATGTTGGAAGCTTCTTCAGCCACCATTGACGACAGCACAGACCTCAACACCTGTGCTGAGGATGACGAAGCCGCAAGCTTGGCTGCAACTTCAGCTGCAGCAGAGCTAGCTACCCTCACAGGTTTCTTGGATTCGTCCATCACAGAGGCTGCGCCCCCTGTGGCAGCAAGAGGTGGCCACTGGTACTTATCCCCTGTGGCAAGGCTTGAGGCAGAATCTCTGTTACCATCTGCTTCACTTTCTCTGGATGCAAGCTGAACTATTTCCCCAATGCCGGAGCTGCTGCTGGACAGAAGCTGCTGACGCAAAACGCCAGAATGTTCAGCCTGAGCTTGTGCAGTCTGCATAGCACAGATCAAGACACCCGCAAAGCATGGAACTCAACTGGCAAGCTCATGAAAACAAGGACTTCTAAAGATTTAACTTTGCACTTTGGACAAAGCATGAAAAGAGACCTTTACCTGAAGTTGGGTTCGAATCAGCTCTAGCTTGCTCTCCTGGAAAAACACAGGCATCCAGTGGAAATACCCTCTTGCCATAAAAATGGAGTACACATCATGGGATTTGCAAAATGAGTGAAGAATGGAATTACCTGTTCTCGCAATGCTTCCTTCAAGTGAGAAACAAGAGCTGCTCTTGCTAACTCACTTATCTCTAACTGCTCAATACAGTGAGAGAGGATATTTTGCTGCTCCTGTAGCTCTTCTGCAAGGGTGGTTATGTCCTCCAACTCACCTGCCAAAACAAACCCACAACTGACACATTTACAAACTTTGCATGTATATGCGTGTCTACATATATAAATGTACATACATAGTATGCATGCAGGTACATACAGTGTATAGTAAACCTAAAAAACCAAATACTCACGAGAACTTCGAAGAGTATTCGCTTCCTTTTCCAAGCCTTCAATGCGGCTAACCGCAGCATTGCATCTACCCAATGTTGCATCCTCATCAGATGCAACATCATGCACAGATCGATACGCCGAAGTCAATTTTTCCTGAATACCACCAGCTGGAACTTTCTGTAATCCCTCCCCCGCCCCCAAAAAATAAAAATGTATATATAATAAAATGATAAGAGGCATTAATAAAAACATACATGTATAGCATGCATGCATGCAATATACATACATGCAATTTAATTTCTAAGAGGCATTGATAAAGCATGCATGCAAAATACACGTCATTAAAAAAAAAAGCAGAGAAATCCTAAATGTTTTCAAAGTGAATCACTTCCACATGTGTGGTTGCCATTGATGTTTCTCTTACGATTTTGATGGTGTGGTTTGATTTGACACGACGTTCTGATAAATCCGCTGGTGGGTCGTTCCCAAGTAGTTCCTCTCTCAAAGTTCTGGCTCTTGATCCAAAAACCTTCCTTTCATCCCATATATCCACCTGCCCAGACAGACATCAATAATAAGGCCCTGACCTCAAGCATGTGCGTGAAGCCAAACCTTTTTCCAGTAACTTACCAACCGTAACACAACATTGTGTGCCTGGTTGTCACCCTTCTCGATCACATTCTTTAAGGCTCCGGGGAGTATTTTCCAGAACTCTGTGACGAACTCTGCCCCCCGACGCCTGCTATTTTGTAGAATGTCATTGGCGAGGTACAGAAAGGGCACACGCTGCTCCTTTGGCAGCTCTCGAAGCTGCTTGTCCCAAGTCTCCACAACCAGCTGTGCTTTCTTGCGATGGAAAATGCACCAATGAGACAGCGCTGGATAGAGAGAAACCTTGTCATTGAAATACACACACAGATACTATGCCCTGACTGATTGAGCGCATTAATCCAAACATCATACATTTGTACTTACATACACACATGAATGCATGCATGCACACGCGCATGCACACACACACACACACACACACATATAACTGCAACAGCCATTTGAGTTGAAGTTCTGAAGCTGAGTGGAGATATGCTGTTAAAGGTCAAAAGCATCAAACCAAATATCAAACGTACCTACCCACCTAGCTCCCTACCTACATGCATACATACATAAGTGCATAACTTGGCTTTATGTTACAGATGACAAGACAACAAGGGATATGCCATGACAAATCGAATTAAACAATGTAAGATGCATTCATTGCTTGCTTTATGCCAAGATGTCAAGCCTCATACTTTAAATACAACAGCCAGAAATTAACTTGAGACAATCTGACACTTAGTATCTAGTGAGATAATGAGAACCCAAAAAGAAATGGTTTTGAAAAATGTAAGAGAGTACTTTCTATACTCTGTTGTGAGTTGTTCAGCTTTTTCAGCTTTTCAGCTAGAATCTGGTCATTGAATGCACTGTTCATCCCTTCTAGATAAGGCTGATCCTCAAAAAAAAGAATCAAACTACGACATCACTACCTGCATAAATAAGTTTAATCATTAGAAAGCTTTATTTGTAAAAATAACATGGATATATAAAAATACACATACATATATACATCTATACGGCCCTATGGAAGACGAATACATACAAACATAGCAACGCATACACAGTAGCCTTACAGATGTAAGCTGAATGCATATATACATCCTTTTAACATAGAAACGTACATGGACAAATACACCTTTGCATTCGTATTTGCTACTATGCATATGGCCTTACGGATGTAAGGTGAATGCATACAAACATCAACCAACATACACAGATAGTTTTAACATACATACATAAGTCCTTTTGATATGCACTCATATGTCTCATGATAGCATACACCTTTTGATATGCACTCATACAAACACACATCCATCTAGCACGTATGCATACATTCACAGAAATTGTATAGGCATACATGTACATCATACCTCCGGCGCATTCATACAAACATGCAGCCTTCTGGCATATATGCATACATTCTCGCATCTCAAACCTTGATTGATATACATACATATGGCCTTACAATCTGCATATTTGCACACACATATATAGACTTCTAGGATGTATGCAGACGTTCTTACAACTGGTAAAAGGTAGTGTCTCTTGGCACAAATGTACATATACAGGATCCCTTCATAAATAAAGAAAATTGAAAGAGTGTGCACATACCTAACATCGTCTACATCAGGCACGATGAAAGCAAGGAACAGGAGATCAAAAACCAATATGAACTGCGTTCTGATTTTGATAGATGGGCAGAATCATCCAAATCCGTTAATCACAATTAAGACGACCCTTAATCTTATATGAGAAAGAAAGCATGGGTCTTGACTGTCGCACAGAAACTTACAGTAGAATTTTGGGGTTTCATGGATGGGCTCCTCTTTCTGGGGTGAAGATGATTGGCGTAATAGGGGGATTTTATTGCAGAGGTTTTGCTTCCTGTCACACTTCACTGATCATTAGCTTTTTCCCTTGTTGTAACCTAGGACAGTTCATTACCCGCATAATAAATAACCTCGCACGCTTCCCCCACTGGGCCCATTTATACACCGCCCCACACAGGTTCGTATTGCTCGTAGTTTGCTTTTTTTTCAACTGACATTTAAAAATCCCAGTTAAAACTTAGCACAAAAAATATACATTTTAGCTATAACTCACTTTTAGTTATAAAAATTATACATTTTAGTTATAAATCACTTTTGCGCTTATCTTTATCTTGATTGGTTGGAAAGAAATATTGTGCGCGTGAGCGCGCACACACACTGTTGTCATCCAACTAAGCACATCTCATGCAAATTACAATCGCGTGTGCACGTATGTGTGTGGTATGAGTGCATGTCATGTGCACACGTGTGTCATCCAAGTCACACATTCCACACAAATGTACAACCAAGGGTCATTGAAACTCACACATTCCACCACACAAATGTACAACCAAGGGTCATTGAAACTCACACATTCCACACAAATGTACAACCAAGGGTCATTGAAACTCACACATTCCACACAAATGTACAACCAAGGGTCATTGAAAGTCAAGGTGTCATATACAAGCATGGCAACCCATGTACCCTGGCTGATGGCATCCAAAGCATGGGAAGCACTTGTGAAACCTTTATCACCATTGCAATCCAAAGCATGCATTATGGCCCCACTTACTTTCCCCCAATCTAGGTTGGGGTGCTTAGTGATATGAATTTCCAACCTCTTATTAAGGCTTAAGCACGTAGGCTAAAGACATGTTGACACTCAAAATAAGTAACATATAGAATCGCTTTGCCTTTATTTTCATGCCATGCACTCCAAAATGGTGATTTTTTTTTTACTTAGCTTTATCCACCTCCCCTTGCCCTGTTGAAGTGGCCTCTATCTAGAGATTCCGACCCTGTAGAAAGTCTTCACCTCTTTGTCGCACTTTTCACCACAAAGATATGTTTCTTGTAGCCATTATATGTTAGTGATGTGTAGACATAGGCTAATAATGGGCCAAGGTACTTTTCCCCTCTTTAGAAAGCTTTTTTCACTAAGTGTGTGTCAGTGACCTTATCATGACACTTAACTTGTACTTCACTCATTCTCATTAATCTACTTTGAGTGTTGTGCTTAGTAGGTTCTCTTAACTCTCGCCTCCATGGTTTACTCTAGTCATTACCTCCGAGTTGCTCTTCTGATTGTCTCAGATTGAGCTATCCTCTTAACTGGATAAGGTATACCTTATAGCGTGTCGTTAACAAAGTTAATAATATTTTTGTAACTTTCAAGCCATTTCGGGTGCGTCTCGGTGCCCGTTCGCATGTTATAAGGTTTCTACAGACATCCTAAGGGAGTGTCAATTCAAGTTTTCTTTGCTCAATTTAGATTTTTTGTAGTGCAGCAAAATAAATTTGGTACACAGACATTCTTTGCATGTGGCATAAGTGTTATAGTGCATGTATTACCACTTTTATGTCGTCATCAACATCGCATCTTTGAGCTCATCAATAGCATCTTCATCATTGTCATCAACTTTTGCTTCCTTGTTGCCAACAACATTTCTACACTCTACACTCTGGCATTTTTCATATACTTTACAGGTCTCTTTCTCATTAGTGATTTGGGCAGTGGGCATTGATAGTACTTGCAAGTTGTTGGGCACTGATAGTACTTGTAGGTTGTTGGGATATTTGCATTTTGTGTTAAAGATTTGTTATTTACGGGGTGAAATGGTAGGCATTAATGTATTTGGGATGCTTTCCAGTGAGGATAAGCTTGATGAGACCAACTACTATTAAGAGTAAGAGCTAGCAAAGAGGGAGCCACTCACCTCTACTCTCCTCAACATGTTGTTGGAGATCTTTCCAATGGCTGAACTTGTAACCCCTAAGCTCTCCAAGCTCAACACCGCCATGGATAGCTTACCATTTGCTTTATCTTGCGAGCGTTGTCACAACGTCGTGTTGCACTAGAGGTACTACTCCCTCCTCTCACATTAAATCACTCAGAGAGAAGATTAGAGAGATGTTTAAAAAGAGGGAAAGCTCAATTGCACAATGGGAGAGTGTCCTTGCATTATGAGAGAAATTGTCTTATATAATTGGCCATAAGTGTTCAAATACACTTAAACTATGGGGCCGATCAGGCGCCCAAAGCTTTCTAGATGGCCTATTACTTATACATTACTTCTTCTCATAATATATTGATGCATTACAACACTAGGGAGCACATCCTAGCTCACTACCACACTCTCTTGGAGTGGAAAACACCGTTAATTATCCGTTGGACCTTACGGGCACCCGTCCAAGTTTGAGATTTGGACACCATTGCTCCATGGCTTGTTTGTACATGAGTTTCCTGTGTCCATCCTTGATATTTGATGTAGATTACTCATGCTTTAGCATATAACTGGGTGTGTCAAACCTTGATAACCCTAAAATGGGGCTAACATTTCGAAAACATTTCCCCCTTCTTGATGTAGGTTGTGTCCTTGTGATCGAATTGAAGACTTTGTCAAGAAGTAGATGTATGCTAGATAGTGCTAATATAAGTTGTTGTTGCATGTTGTTGATCCTCAAGAGGGATGATGAAGAAGCTAGTTAGTAAATGAATAAGTTAATAACAAATGGGATCCTAAATGGGGTCGGGGCCATGGTCCCCCCATCCAAAGTGTTGATGACGAGGTTTCCACCAATGGGCCATGTGCCTAGAAAGTGTTGATGGACGAGGTTTCCACCAATGGGTGACTAAAGTGTACTCACTGAGCACCTGCTTCCTTTGATTGTAGTAGACAAGGATGATAGGCCCATCGAAGAATATTTTTATTTAGGAATGAACCACATGCATGATTTTGAGAATCACGATGGTGAAAGCTCTTCGAATCCTTGTCGGTCTTTGGCATTTAACCCTTGAAGTATTGCATTGCTAGGAGTTGGACACCCATGAGTCCAATTTGACTTTTTATGATGATCTTTTTTTCCTAGCAGCATCCATTGTGAAGTTTTTGATCTTTACACTCCTTCTCATAATGATTCATGAGTTTGTGTTTTTGGGAGATTCTTGTGGCATTCTACCTTGGTAGGTAGTGGTTCTTGTGGCTTCCTGGTATATATTTTACCACCATGTGAGCAATAGGTTCTTGTGGCTACCTCCATTTTTAGGAGAGCGGGTTCTTGTGTCTTCTTCAACTGCAGCAGCAAACTATTGGTTCAAAGAGTGAGTTCATGTAGATGATCCATGGAGACATCTCTAATTGCATTCCTTCATTGGATGAAGTGAGAGGAAATTCTTCCTAGTGTTGGAAGGTAGTGTTTTCCATGTGGTTATGTTGTTTTTGCTTTGGTCTCCACACCATATTATTCTTTTGGGTACCTTGTGTTGATGAAGATGATAATGAGACTTAATTAATCTTGACAGCTTTAGGCACCCATATGATGGTATTTCCTTCATAGTATCCCTGGGCTTGAAGTAGCTTTGTAGGTACCCATCGTTGATGAATTCTGTGGTAGTATAGCATGGTATCTTGGCTGATTTGTTCTTTGTTTGGGTGCAAAGTTCTTCTTCTTGGAGTGCATGGTTTGCTTCTTTGGGATCCAAACTTTTGTTGCACCTTCATGATATCCTTCTGCTTGTAGTATTACCTTTGGAATCCACACTTCTTTTAATAGATCCTTCTTCTATAATTGCTTTGGATACCATGGTTGAGGTTGCCTTATTTTCTTCTTCTTGTCAGGCCTTTGAATTTCTCTATGTGAATGTTGTTTGGACTGACTAGGTAGCCAAATAGGATTGCTACCCTTATAGAATCATTATGCTTAAATTAGTCGCTTTTCCACCCAGCTGTTGATGCTTTGGAAGTATCTTGATGGTCTGCGTGGTGGCAAAGAATGAGCTTTTCTTGTTGGAATTGAAGCTTTTGTACCTGTTTTGATATGAGTTGGCAAGGCTTTAGTATTGGTTTTTGGTAGCATAGATGATGGATGATGAGGTTGGGGTCTTCAATATAGAAGGGGCTATTGATGTTGACGCTATGTCTTAGATTTGACTAGATCCAATGGGGGGTCAAATCTCTTTTGTTACTGTAGACTTAGGGACTTTAGGCAAGAGTGGTTATCATTGACGAAGTCACCATGATAGCTTTTCATTTGTCGTTTGAAGTGAGATAAGCTTAGTTGCTATTGTCAAGGGTTGTGGAGGTGGCAATAGAGAGACTATTGATGATGATGAGGTTCCCTTGGTGTGAGGCATTTCTTTCGATAAGGATTCTTCCTTGTAGTAGAATTTGCATCCTTAGGTTCTTTGTTAGACATGGGTTTAATCATTGATGCCACTGTTGGTGATTGAGAATTGTTTATAGGAGTGGCTATTGTAGACAATGTTTTGGGGTTGAGAACTTGCCGCTTCATTGGGGGCACTCGTAGAAGAGGTTCTTTAGACATAATGGGTGTAATATGGGCAGCATTTCCTTCAAAAGATGTGTCTATTACTCTGAGTTTTGAAGAAACAGAATGGGCACCTTCATGGAGACCTGGAGTTTGAGAATTATGAATTTTATTTGGGGATATGGCTAATTTAGAGAGTTCATCACAAAGGATCTTCGATGGAGAAGTTGGATCTTCACCAAGAGTGGTCTATGATGTCGATGCTAATTGCCACTTTTGGACAAGGTCATAAAGAGCATTGATGAGTGTTATTTCATCCTTCTCTCATAGAATGGCACCACCACTTCTTTGTTAGAAATCTTCATGGTACATGTTCGGTATAACTTGCACCTAGGTATCCCAATCCCTTCCTAGGATAAAATCTGCTTCTAGCACATAGTCTACACACAAATCTTACATTTCAAGGGGTTAGACTCCACATAAACTGTACATTCAAAAGATCCTAAACATGGCATGCCTTGAGTGTCAGTCCACCAAATCCATTCATGAGCCTAAAATTTTGGCTTGCGTAGACAACGCCATAGTTCATATGTCATGAGATTGCATTGTCTGTAAAGATAGATTTGAGATTGGATGGTTTAGACACTTAAGCTCGTCTCAAAGCCAATTTCTATTCCATTGGAATGGTTTAGGTTATGGAGTCTTAGGTTCTAGGATGAAGAGGATGATTCAAAGAAATCTCATGAGGTGGAGGAATATGAAGATTGCATTGAAGAGGCACATGATGACAAAATGGGTAGAAGAAAATGTTGTACCACATCAAACTAGCGAGGGTCCAAAAATCGAAACAAAAACTAGACGGAGACAAACAAGCCTTGAGTCAACCAAAAACTCAACCACAGAGAAGGGATCTAGAACCTAAAAAACCAAACAAAATCAAGGGCAAGAAGAAGATAAAAGTCGAGACAAGCTCAAATGAAATCAATAAAATCAAAACAATCTTACCAAAGGGACTCAAGTCAACTCAAAATGTAGGAACATCTGCTGCACAAGAAACATCACAACTTGCATGTGAAACTATTGATGTTGATAGCAAAAAACAAGTTTATTTTTTCCTAGCAAACAAAGAGATTGAGGTGCACGTGCTTCATGGTGGAACAAAATCCCAAAACAAAACTTTTTCATGTGTCACCACATGGGAAAACAAGGGGTTAGAAGCACAAGCATGCCTCCAACTAAATGAAGAAGAATTGACTCCAAGTGATAATTCTAAGAGTGAAATGTGGGAGAGCATGTTGAGGCTGGTTGATTAGTGCATCGACTCACCCATTGAATCCACCCCAATGACTTCTCAAATATTCACACCCCAAAAATAAGAACAAATGGAGGTTTATCAATTTCCCTTTCAAAATGAGCCAGATTTGCCAAAGGAAACTCAACCTTTGAGACAAGGTGACTTGAGAGAACTCAATGTGTTGTACGGAGGCAAAACCATGATATTGGTTTGTTGTAACGATGAGCTAAAAGAAAATGAAACTGAAAGCGTCCATGCAAATGAGACACATATGTCAACACAACCAATGGGAAGGGGTAAACAATATGTGTCTTTATGCACAATAAGTGTCATGGATCCTAGCAATCACCTTCAAACCCTTGTTCAACCCTCCATGCATAAGTATAGACCTGAAATTGATTTAAGAGAATATAAGTTGAGGGTTGAAAATCAAATGAATGAATTTAAAAGTGAATGGCGATCATTCACCGAAACATCTATGCTACCTCTTGAGAATCCAATCAACATTTGGCTAGATTTTCGAGTGGGCACAAACATTCAATGAAAGAAAGCAGTGTTTAGCCTCAACACTACTCACAATACTATTTCAGGAAGAATTTGGGCATCTTTAGGCCAATCCATGCTCACTCCTAGGCAAATGAATGTGCTAGATACTAAAGGCCAAAACCTCAAAGTTTGGAGTTGTTTCTCACACACAATTCTTACTCAGGATGATAGCATCAAGTGTGAATTTCAAGTTACCCATGAGGAGTTAGAGGAGATTATCCTTGGTGGTGATTGACACATAGTACTCCATTGATGCAAGCAAGAAAATGATCTTCTTGGAGACCCTTGAAACATCCTTCACATTGATCCTATGCAAGGAGACCTTTCCTAAAAGTAAGATTATAGACTTTGAACACCTCTTGCTAGAGTCAAAACAGCTTTACCATTGGCATATTTTATTTTGGCTCGTACCTTTGCTTGCAATTGTGTTAGCACATTTAACGGTATGGTGGTTAACCATCCATTCTACACACTAACAATGTTGAGTGGTGTGCTTCTATTGTGTCTAGTTTCACTGTGTTTAGTTTCGGACAATCTTTGAACAAGTGGTGTGATGCACATTGCTCACATAGCGGTTTCAAAGTGTCAACAACTGGAGATGAGGTGTTCTAAATAGGGCAATCTACTATCTTATGTAGTGTGGTCCACGACAGGAAAAACACTGGAGTGACGGTCTTGTTACGTCCTTAACAATGTCTACCCCTTGTTTGGTCTCATTCCAGGCCAAGGACACTAGATTTTCTAATGTGAGTTCTTGGATTTGCACGGTTTGAGGGTTCCAAGGCAACATGTTTAATGGTATCCCTTGAGCTATGTGTAGCTCCTTCTTGGCCTAGGACATCTTTTAACCCATGAGCGACCCCCCTTCCTAAACTGTTCAGCATGGAAAGAGTTTGTTCACTAAAGGATAAAGGGATTTCAGAATGATTGGGTTGAAATTAGTATTATGCAAAGGACTTGAGATTGGCGGAATTGGGGTTATTTACAGGTTTGGTGAAACACAATGGAGCACTCATGTGTATAGTGTTGGTCGGTAGAATGAAGTCCCTAAGGAGTGTGAGGCCTCAATGTGTGGCATAGGTCTCAATGGCTGCCTAGGGTTGGCTTTGAGGTCTAAATCAGACATCTATATGTGTAGGGGTAAGCTTTGACCTTCTAGACTAGTCTTTTAACCTTGTTCTTACAAGTCTCTTGGCTAAGGAGCTCCCCTTTCTCTCAAGTTTCTAGCATATGGGACCCCTTAGTTTGAAAGTTATGCATGACTTTGAGATACCTCCAAGTGATAGGTTCATAGAAAACACAAGTACAAGATTTTTTTAAGGAGTGTAGCATTGGTTGAGGCAGTCAATT
Source organism: Cibotium barometz (assembly GCF_041138505.1). Lineage (NCBI taxonomy): Eukaryota > Viridiplantae > Streptophyta > Polypodiopsida > Cyatheales > Cibotiaceae > Cibotium > Cibotium barometz. Next base: position 32,448,814 of record NC_141064.1, read on the forward strand.
TGGATCCCTAGATGACAAAAACTGGACTTTTAGGTGCAAAATAGGGCTCTTGAAGCTTTCAGACACGTTGGGATTCTTGAGCCAAAGTGCAAGTCTCTAGCTTCTCAAAAGCTTCTCCCCACTCACTTTTGCTATTTTAGGCTTCATCTACCTTCTTTTGACCTTGTTCTTGTACCATGATTTTGTAGCTTTGAATCATGGCCGTGATTCTGTAGGTTTACTCGTACATCGTGATTATGGTCGTACGATCGTGATTATGGTCGTACGATCGTGATTATGGTTGTAGGACCATGATTCGTGATCACGCCAATTTTTTCCATGATTACACATATAGATGTCTGATTCCTTCCGTGATCATGTTGCTTGTACACACCCTGATTGTGGTTATACATTGTGGCAATCACATGCGGTGATTCTAGAGGCATGATGACGTGGCAAGCACATGTCGTGATTCTATAGAATCATGCCGATCAAGATAAGGTTTACTATTTTTGGGCCTCTTAGTCCCATAACTCGCAAACGAGAATCTCGAGAAAATAATCACGGGCATGATTGTTGTTAAGAATCACAGTTGTGATTTTGCAGGTTTTTTTCAAAAAGTGATTTGTAGAAAATTTGAAATTTGATGTTTGGGATGTTTTTGCTTGACCAAATTGTCCAGCATGGGTCTCCTAAGCAAAAGGATCAAGAATATGTGTTCAATGGAGCCCAATTTACCCTTTAAACTTTCTTTTTTTAATTTTGGTCTCTTGACTTCACTAATCAAAAAACCAGTATATTAGTGAAAATTAGCAAGAATCAAGAGTTTTGTTTTGTTTTTTATGATTTTTTTAAAAATAAGCTACCTAGTAGAAATGCTAACATGCTAATGATCAAATACAACAAAAATCTAGTTATCATGCAAAAATTAAGCATCTAAGCTCTATGTTAACACATAAAAGAGAGCAAAAAGCACAGCAATTCCACACAACTCTCCATCAAATCCCACTCTCATTCATGGCACTCCATTATTCAAGAGTGTGAGCAACTGTAGGTTAGATAAAAACAAATAATACAGCTAAAAACGACTGGAAACGGTGCCAAAAATGTTAAGACTAAGAGCTAACAAAGAGGGAACCACTCATCTCTACTCTCTTCAACACGTCATGGGGATCTTTTTGATGGTCAAACTCGTAACCCTTAAGGTCTTCAAGCTCAACACTACCATGGGTAGCTTACCATTTGCCTTCTCTCGGGAGCGTTATCACATCAACACATTGCACTACTCCCTCCTCTCACATTAAATCACTCACATACACTCACTAGCATGCATTAGAGAGAAGATTAGAGAGAGGTTTAGCAAGAGGGAAATCTGAATTATACAATGGGAGAGTGTCCTTGTATTATGAGTCTTGCTTCACTTTGCTGTGTCTTAACCAGGGCCTTCCCAATAACACTTGGTAGGACCCGATGTGGTTTTTAGTGGTTATGACCACTAGGTTGACCCTGAAGTCTACTTGCTTGACTTTCATGTGATGAGGATATTTTTGACAATTCCCTTAGGAAACCACCATTCTATTATCTGCCATTCTTATGTTAAATGGAATGGGTTCCCATTTGAGACCTAATTCTACTATAGTTTCCTCTATAATGACATTTACTTTGGATCCATCATCCAATACTGCATCATTGATAAGTACATTGTTGAGTTGAATTGTGACTTTGGCCACTTCATCATCTCTGGAAATTGGAGGTTCCTCAGCTTACATTTTGCTGCATTCCGGAGTTTCTTTTTCTTAAGAGTTTTTCAATTCTTTACCAGTTCTTCAATACTTGCCAACCATCAAGATTTTAGCCTTGAATCTTGGACATAAATCCATCACTTGTCTCAATAGGACTTGTTTGTCTAGCAACATTGATACCACATTGGTTTGCAACCAATCATCATCCTTCTTACTTTCTTCCAAGCTTCTTTCATTATTAAAATCTGCTCGTATCTTGTGCAGATTTCTGCTCGTATATTGTGCAGATTTCTGCTTGCCTCCAGTAGATCTACGATGACTTCACATGAGCTATCCTCCTTTTTCTTACCTTGCATTCTTTCTATTTTCTTTGTGGCTTGAATCCTCACCTTCTCTTGCTGCTCTGATCCCTGTCCACCACAACTGTCTTTTGGTGGGCTTTGGGTGAGTCTGGATTATCCGTTGGAGTTATTACTATACCTGATTCATTAGCTTTAGCCCTTGTGACCGCCAAGATGTCTTGCACCTCTATCCTCATGTCGTCCGGATGCATCATGTTGGTGCTTGTTTTTTTGGCAAATTTTATTTGAGTTGCATTAATTCCGTCTATCTTTCCTCATCATGCTTTTTTTTCATGGCACATTCCGCCTTGGTGTACCCAGGCTATTGGCAGTAGTAGCATGTGAAGGTGGTAGATCCACCAGCATGTCCTTGGCTTCTCCTTCCTGAGTAATTTTCACGACCTCTACTCCCATACCTTCCCATTCCTGGGGGTCTTCTTTCTACTCCTTCTATGATGATCACCATGGGGGCATTATTTTTCATGTTGTACCTACAATTCCATGTACTATGATTGTACATGTTACATATGGTACACGTCGATGGCACTGTGCATTCCTCCTTGAGGTGGCCTTCCTGTTTGCATTGAGAGAAAAACACATTTTTGCAAAATTTTGAGCTTTTTCTCTTTTTCATTTCTTGCATCAGCTGCTTTACCTATAGCACAAGTTCTCTGAGGCTCATTTTTGCCTTTGCGGATTTCTTCTTTTTGTCCTTTCTTTTCTTCACTTCCCATTGGGGTGTCCTGTGAGGTGTTGCTTGAATCATCCTCCTTAGTTGTGACACTTTTCTTGGGCTTCCTCTTTTACCTTCTTTCTTGGCTTCTTTTTTCTGCCATTTTGGCTAGCTCAACCAGTTCCTCAAAATCTTCAATTTCGGCCTACTTTGTGTTGACCACTGCATTGATGTCTAGATTAAGCCCTTGGACAAGCCAATCTGCAACAATTTGCATCGAGGGTCACGTTTATTCAACCACTCTCTGCCTCAAGCTTAGCAATTTTGTTGCATAGGTTTCAACATCCATGTCTTCTTGTTGGAGTTCTCTCATTTGATCTCACATAGAGTTGAGTTGCAGACTTTATCTTGCGGAATCTCCCTAGAAAAGCAATCATGACCTCTTCATAAGTCTGGAAATTGTTGTCTTGGTATCTTGAAATGCACTCCATACTTCTATCTTTGAAGGTGTTCATGAAAACATCTCTATGGATTTCACTCAGCTCTGGCTCTTCCACATCCCGAGGTCTAGCTACTTTCCAGTATTGCTCAAACCTCCTTACATGCAAATCTGCATCTTCCCCTTTCTCTTTTGAGAACACCGAGAAATTTTTGGCCAATGATGCCATGGATCCCTTGAACCTTTTCTGAGGGTTTTGTTGTGTTTATTCTTCCAGATTTTGTTTCTTTGGCCTTCTTGGGCTTCCTGGACCTAGACTGTGCACAACTTCTAGCTCTTGGCACCCCTTTTCTTGGTCCAAATTATTCTTGAACCCTGATACTCCACTTTCTCGTGTGATGTTGTGGAAGTTTTGGCATTATCTTCCTAGTTGGAACGGTGCGAGGCACTCCTAAATGTGAGCTTCCTAGAGGTCTTCTTGGAAGGCATTACTTTTCTCCATTCTTAGGTTCACCATCATGTAGAAGGCATGCCTGAATCCATTCTTGTTGGTTGAATAGTGTGGCAAAAGGTTCTCCGCGGCGTTGACCTTCTCAGAAAATTCCCTCATGTTATGGCATTTTCACAGGCTTGATAAATTTCCCAGGCGGTTTTGCAGTAATGAATTCCCAGGTGTGTCTTGCTGCTTTTACTCTCAATGGAATGGTAAGACAGCAATCCGAGGTAACGAACCAATCAGGCAATGCTGTGGGAGACGTGTAGCCACTGTTGAAATTTGAGCATAATGATGAGCTATGGTGGATCAAACACTAGAATCAACATCATTAACAAAGTGATTAGCAAATAATTAAGACGTAATTAGTGGGGTAATTAACAAATAGATTAATGTAGGCATGGATACTCAAAAACCAGCAAATTCTCATTAGGGCTATGCCTCAATTTATAGAGTTTACATCAAGCATCAAATCCCATTGATTTCTCCATGATTCAGTCCCATAATATCTTCACCTCTTGCCTGATTCTCTCCACCTCTTCTCTTTTTCCTGAATATCTCCCAGGATAACTCCACACTCCTAAATTCTCTCATGCTACCCTTTATTCTCTCCCAATAGATTCTTCTCACCTTTTCACAGGTTCTTTCACAATTACATCTTCTCTTTTACAGCCTCTAACCAAGGGCTTGTTCCCGCACACACCCTATTCACTTGTATATTTCAACACCTCCCCTCAAGTGAATACTCCTAGTACACCTAGACCCTATACCAAGTTTTCCTCCCCTTACTTAATAGTCTGCGACTAGTGTCTACACCTCCCCTCAAGTTATCTTAGCACACCTGGACCCTGTATCAAGTTTCTTTCTTACGTGACAGTCTACTTGACAGTCCGCGACCAGTGCCTCAAGTCCCTAAACTCCATAGTCCTTGACACTCTCTCTCTTTATGTGTCCAAGGCTACTATAAGTGCCCGCGACCTTGACTAAAGTGCTCACACATACATCTACCACATGGCCTACATCATCGATGGCTCAGAGGTGGTTTTACTTTGTTGGGGCAGGTTACATTGGGTTGTGGGGTCTCTCTCTCTCTCTCTCTCTCTCAGAGATTTTCACATGGCTCCTTGGCCATTCGCTTGCGGATAGTAAGGAGTAGATTTATGATGGGATATCATGAAAATTGCTGTGAGCTCCTTAATCACTTCATTTATAAAATGCATACCATTGTCGCTCACAAGTTCAAAAGGACAACCGAAGCGTGTGATTATATTTTCAAAGAGGAACTTAGCTGTTGTCCTTGCATCTGCCTTACGTGTCGCCTTCGCTTCAGCCCATTTGGTCATATAGTCAGTGGCCACAATAATATAGCGAGATTGTGTGTTTCGGGCCGCTGGGCTAATTGGACCTACGAAGTCTAAACCCCACTTTTCAAATGGTTGGTTTACTTTGATCGGATGTAGGGACATCTGATCTTTCCGCTTGGGTTTCTTGTATCGTTGGCATTCATCACAACCCTTCACAAAGAGTGATGCATCTTGGAACATAGTGGGCCACCAATACCCTGATTGTAAGATCTTTCGCGCAGCTAAGTCTCCTGAGAAGTGACCACCGGCTACGCCCATATGTGCCTCTTGCAAAATGTATAGATACTCATCCTCTCGGGCACAACGCCTAAGAACTTCATCCTTTCCTCTTTTATAAAGAGTTCCGGCTATCAGGCAATAGGGTTCGCATTCTTTGATCAGCTTTTGAGCTAGATCTTTACGAAGTTCCTTGGGTGGAAAGCCATTAACCAAAAAGTTAACAATCTTCTCACTCCATTCAGGCATTGTCTCCACCATGAACAGGGAAGTGTTAGGTAAGTCATCATCAACCCCCGTAGGAGCCTCACCATTAGGTATGCGAGACAAATGATCAGCCATAACATGTTTTTTGCCAGGTCTCACAACAACAGTGAAATCAAACTCAAGAAGAATCAATAGCCATCGTGTGATTCTTCCTGTGGAGCATGGTTTGTTTACCAGATACAACAATGCTTGATGATCCACATAGAAAACAAACTTGGTGGCAAGGAGGTAATAACGAAATTTCCTTATTGCATATATCATTGCCAACCCTTCTCGCTCTGTAGTGGTGTAGTTCATCTCAGCATCTTTCAACTGGCAACTGGTAAAGCTAATGGGGTAGTCTAGTTTGTGTTCTCCAGGTTGAGTTAACACACACCCAATAGCAAAGTTTGATGCATCAATATGCACATGGAAGATTAAATCCCAGTTAGGCATTCTCAAGATTGGAGCACTCGCCAAGGCCTTCTTTAATAGCTCATAGGCACGGTCACATTCTTTGGTCCAAATAAACTCAATGAGAAGCTTATACAACGGTCGAGCTATCTCAGCGAAGAATAAAATAAACCTTCGATAATAACCAACATGGCCCATAAAGCGTTGGACTCCCTTATAGTTGGTAGGTGGGGGCAATTCCAGAATGACCTTGATTTTACTCTCATCAGTGGAAATCCCATTTTTGGACACTATATGCCCTAAGATAACTCCGTGTTTAACCCAGAATTGGCATTTGAAAGGATTCAATGAGTTGCGATATAATCTACACCTTTCAAATATTTTTCGTAAACACATCAAGTGCTCGTCCCAAGAGGAATGAACACAAAGATCATCTAAGAAAGCTTCACAAAAGTCCCTTAGATATTCCTTAAAGGTCGTGTTTATCAATCGTTGGAATGTTGCAGGTGCATTGGTCAAGCTAAAGGCCATGACGCGAAAGGCAAACACTCCAAACTCCGTGATAATGCTGTTTTAGCTTGGTCCTCGACTGCAATTGTGATCTGATTGTAACCCGAGTACCCATCTAAAAAGCTATATGCCTCCTTGTCTGCAACTCTTTCAAGCACATGTTCAGAATATGGCAAGGGGTAATGATCCCTTCTGGTGCATTAACCTTTTTGAGATCAACGCACACTCTGAGCTTCCCATTCTTCTTTGGTACGATGACTATCGGAGAAATCCATTCTGAGTGCTCAATTGGGTATATGAATCCACATTTTATAAGCTTTTCAATTTTCTCTTGTACAATCTTTGCATACTTAGGATTCATTGGGTAGGGACGTTGCTGGACTGGTTTAGCAGTGCTAATCATTGGAATCGTGTGTTGCACCACCGAGGGTGGAACACCCTTCATATCATGATATGTCCAGGCAAATATGTCCTTGAATTCCTTAAGAAGCTTCGTAAGTGCAGCTTCTTCCACCTTGGTGAGGTCTTGAGCAATAAAAATTGGTTTAGACTCCTCACCCGGATCTGCTAAGTCTATCTCCTTAACTACCGCAGGGCCATCGTAGACACCGCTACTCCCATTGGTAGGCGTTCGTTGGGCTTTTGTGTAGACCACTTTACGTTCCCCTGTGGTAAATGATTTGAAATGCTTGGGTGTGTAAGTCTACTGGTTCTTGTTGTGCCAGGCTTTTTTCTTTCAATTCCGCCTCCTTTTGTTGCTGAGCTAACTCTTGGTTTTGCCGCCTTCTTGTAGTATGACTTAGTTTTGGCTTCTCTTCAATTTCTAATTGGGTGATGTCATGAGGTTGCGGAATACACCACATGACACTTTAGAGGTATTGTCCCCAATTATCCGCTAACTTCCGAGCGTCAATAGCTCCTACATAACTAAGCCATTCTGCAGTGGATCTCTCTTTGTTTATTGCAGTTCGTACATTGGCTTGATAGCGTTGGCGCTTATGTCTCGTTTTCTTCTTACCAAGTTTTTGATTTTTGTTTCTATCAGATTCGGACTCACTTGGTCGATCTTCACTTGTGTCCCCTTCACTTTCGGATGAACTGCAGGATGTCACTGTCCTAGGCATTGAGCACCTTGCTTCCACATTTAGGTGAATATTTGATCCATCCCCCCCATCAGGCTCAGAGTCAGTTTCTTCTTGAGATTCATACTCAGAGTTGCATTGGTCACAGTCTTCGCTACTTTCAGTGTCTGTGGAGTTTCTCGCTTTCTCGCCATCAGGAGTCAAGTGCATAATACCTATCATGTTTATTGGCACTAACGGTGGCATATCTAGCCCCTCAACAAGTGTTACCCAACTTGTGCCTCTATTTCCCCATGTGTCTATGGTTGTCGCTAGGTGTACCCAATCCACGTTATCCGACTCAGTCATACCCGGTAGGACATCCATATAAGGAGAATCTTTCCCATCATCAGTCTCTTTTTTGCATGTATAGCAATACCTTAATGGGGCAGAGTGAATAGTGGTATCCGATCGATTATCGATGATAACCTTGCTTCCTAAGGGATGTGCACGACCATTCTCAAGATCAACTCGAATGACAGAGTCCTAGAATTGTAGGTAGACATGGTTTTTCGACCAGTCATACACCATTTGTGCTTCCCTCATGAAAGGACGTCCTAAGATCATTTGATATGACATAGGATGCTTAGAGAAATCCATTACAATGAAGGTATGTCTTACCTTGTATCCCAGAACCTTGATCTTAAGGTCCCTTAACATTCCAATAGGTTTAGCTATGGTTCCGTTTGCCATCTTAACCACTATGTTTGTGACTTCGAGGTGAGGTCTTCCCATAGATTCCCAACAGTTTTTAGTCACAATGCTCACTCTAGCACCATCATCAAGGATTCCCTTTAGAGTTGATCCCTTGGTAGTAATGGGGAGGGTGGCATTAGATTCGTTGCCTTCAAAGTACTGTCCCAACTTGTTAACAGGTATTTCCACGACCGAGTTTTCATCTAGGTTGGGTTGTAGATCCCAATGTTCCCCTTCATCTTAAAGTGTGTTGGGTCTATCCATATTTGCAAATTGTGGCAATCCCGCCTTTAGTTCTCCATTGAGAAATGCCCGAAGAGCTAAGAATAGCTCAGGATCTCCGTATAATTTGGATATGATCGTGGTTCTGATTTCATAGGACATGAAATCCATTAGCTTAGACACATTCAACGGTACTTTTCTAGATATCGCCCCTTGACTAGGGACTAGTGAAGATGGAATCACTTCCTCTTCGATGGGGTCAGGCATTCCCTCACTAAACATTCTTTCAAGCAAGAAGGGTGGTTGCCCACTTCCTGATGTCCTATCCTCACTTTCTTCCCGAATGATACTAGGTATAGCTAACGGTTTATGGTTCCGGTGAGGTTGAACTTGCGTAGGAAACACTGTGTCTGGAATTTTGATTTTTCTCGGGTTTGGCTCCAGTTCTCTTTGTGTTTCTTCCACCAAACCCCTTAAGTGTTGCACTTGTTCAATCTCCTCAACTGGGTTTGGGTAAGTTCCAATCTTTTTCTTGAGGGTTTTTGGCCCACGTGGCTTGTCTTGGGGAGTCTCAGTCAGTTTGGGTGGCCGAGAGGGCATTAGCTGACTTGGTTGTGGGGCCGAGGAAGTTTCCTTCTGTTTCCCCTTATTTATGTATTCACTTGATTCTCCTTCCTTGAGCTCCCGAGTGGGTTCCTCCCTTAAGGTAGTGGCTTTGGTCCCCATGGTTTCTATTGAATCGGAATCATCTTCAGGATCATTCATATACACAGGATCGTCTCTTGTCCCTATGTTAGTCTTTGAACTAAGCTTGGAGCTCGTGGCATTAAGCGATCTCTTCCGCTGCGTTTTCTTTTTCTTTGCTCGAGCAATTGATGCAGTATCCCTCTCTTCAAGAATGTAGTTTTGATTTTGAAGCATTGACCGTGTAACTACATTCGCGGGTATAACGGGTGTGGTTCCTCGTGCCTAGTTGGTGACCTCAACCAAATTCAATGGCATAATCTTGGGTGCATTAGGATTATGTGGACATTGAGCGATCAAATGATCTATACCACAACGATTACATGTAAGTACCGGCATTCCCGATGTGCTCCCTTGATTTGGTTGCATTTGAGTAGCGATCTTCTGTAGCCTATTAGGGCACTCCGCTACACGATGCGGTCCACCACAATCGTAGCATTGAAGATGTGGTCTCCTTGCCAAGGTATTAAGGTTTTGCCCTCTTGTGGCGAGAGTAGCTGCTTGATATACAGGCTTGACTTGCCCAAAATGATCCTCCATGTAGTACTGGGGAGTCATTTCAAACGTATCAATCCCATATGGAGTAGTGGGGTCTATCTCCTCTTCATAATCCCCACATGCGCTATGTGACTCACAACCCATCTGGTTTATAGGGGTAATCCTTGGATGTGGAGGTTGTGGTCCTAGCACTGGCGGTGGTAATGGCACAGACTGGACTACATTCGGGTTCCTTGGAACTATGTGCTATGACGGTTGCTCGACAGGTGGTGCAGGCATTAGCGCGGGTACTTCAGGTGTGTTTGACCAGGCTAGTGGTGTCTGATTTGCCAACATTCGCTTAAGTACTAGGCAATCCTTAGATTGATGGCCATACTTACCACATGCATTACAATTCCCATCTCGTGCTATGTGGTCCTAAGCAAACCGAACACCATTGTTGCTCTCTTCTTGGGTACATATGGCTATTTTGAGGAGCTCGATTATCCCTAAGAGCCTTAGTAAGGTCGGTCTCACAGACATTTTGGATATCTTGGGCTCCTTGGCAATAGGTTTTACCGTCTCATTGGCTCGTGCCCAGATACTTGCGAACTAACGGATTTTGTCTCCGAAGACACCTTTTTACCTGCAATCATCAAGTTGTCTTCTAACTGGATTGCATTGGCAGTGACTGCTTCCCACGTTGTAAGACCTCTAATGACTAGGCCATTGTAAATGTCCTCGTGGCGCAATCCTCGGGTGAATCTATCGAGCAGTTGGTTGTTATTGAAGCGCTCATCGAGAGTGCAGCGAGAATTTAGATGCTTCAATCGACTAATAAAGTCTCTCACTGACTCCCCTTCCTCGCGTTCAGCTTTTTGGAGTTGAGATGCTACTCCCCAAAGCACACCCTCACGTATGTTTTCTTTCAAGAACAATCTCTTGAGAGTGGGGTAGTGAGTACGCTCTTCAACCCTTAAGGTTCGATACGAATCTCCGGCCTTCCCACTCAAGGTTAAGCCTAAAGCTTTACACTTATGCAGCTCATTGTGCTCTTCCAAGGAATCACACACGTGTTCAAAAACTTCAATGTGCTTCCTAACATCCTCATTACCACTGAAGTTCTGAGTGAGCTTAGCCACTTGTACCGCCTTGCTTCTGGGTTCTCTCTCAGGCATGCCCCGCATGTTTTCCATAATAGATCGTCCGATCGTCTGAGCAAACGCTGCGAGATCACCTAGGTGAGTAGGCATAACTGGTGGAGGCACTTCTTGGGATAGCTTGGTTGATAGGAGTTAGCGTTGGTCTTGGTATGTAGGTAGCTGACGTAGGATATGATATGTGACTAGGCCTAGCTCCTCTTGGATAATGGTTATGATAAGGCGGTCGTGGAGCATATGCCATTGGCATACTAAGAGGCGTAGGAGCTACATGAGCATGAGTAGCGATAGGTACATATGGTCGATAGGCACTGGCACGCACTGTTGTAGGTACTGTTCCACTAGGTAGCAGCATCGTACTAACTATAGCAGTAACAGGTGCACTTTCCGTCATGCTCATCATTGGGGTAGGCATTGTGGATTCCCTAATGGAAAGTTGAGCCAAGGTTGGAAAGCTAAAGTTACTGCTCATGGGCTCAACCTGCATTGAGACTCCAGGCGAAACAACATATGAAGGGTCTATGGGACTCACCGAGAGGGAGTCTCCAATTGTGATAGGGTTGGTTGTTTGGCCTTGCCTGTATCCAAAAATCCCATAGGGCCAGTGGAAACTAGGTTCACTCTCCTATTTTGCCTCTCAAATTGGATAATTCTATGAATAACCTCACATATCATTTGTTGTTGCTCTTTTAGGTTAGTGGCGCCAGATGTAGATCGTATGACTTCTAACCAACCTACATGGTATGTGTAACCCGTGTATAGGTCAATTAGAGTCTCTGTGTGTAGATCATATTCCCAATTTTCATTGAGAAATATCCCATCCAGACTTGGTGTGCCAAACGGTTCTCTTGAAGTGGACGCAATGTCACTTCTTATGGATTGGCTTCTAGGGACCTCTACTTTAGGAAGAGCATCGGCGGAAGGTGGTAGCTCAGTAGGGCCCTCATTAAACAAAGTGGGTAGAATATCCACATGGACACTCTTTGGGAGGGTAGGGTCTACATGAGATGTGAATGGCGAATCCACTACCCCTCCTTCTTCATTTACTTCGCTTGTCGCATGTTCAGAGCGTGTAGCTCTACTAAAGGTCTCTATTAGATGACTAAACATGCTAGATCCGGATCGTGGGGCCCAAACTGGCATGTTTTGGCTTGTCTCCTCAGGGTTCTTGGTAGGGTGCCCTTCCATGGCTTCTGAGTCAGAGGACAAGTTACTAGCCGCTATTCGTGGATCTTGGGTTGCACTTCCTTGGGTTCCAGCTGAAGGCCAAGATGCCAACGTGGAGGGATGGTGTGAGCCTGCGTAAACTAAAATGCTTTCTAGTGGCTCAGGCTCTAGCACCCGACCAGAGCGTAGATGCATATGACGTGGTTACCCTACGTGCATTGGTAACTACCCTTGAAGCCCACACAAGTGGTTTCTTGGGTATTTCGCACCCCATTTTTACTTGTTTTTATATTATTTTTAACCCGTTTTTAACCCCCTTACTTATGGTCAAACCTGAACTAGGGCGTGTGATAGCTCGAAACAAGCGTATCGTTTAAAGGGTCCTAGCATGCTTTACAGCACGGTGTTCGCCTATACAGAGCTCCTGTGGTCCTCAAAGTAGTCTGTTTCCTTGTGGGGGAAGGGGCGAAGGCCTATTTGCTTGTGGAGGAAAGGGTGAAGGCTTTATCCCACATGCTCACTTCACTCCTTGGGGGGTGGGCTACATATAGAGCTCAACTTCCCATAAGCTCTCACTTGAAAGAAAGCTATGGAGGCTCTCTCTCCTATATATATATATATATCAAAAGACCGAGATCGAGGTCGGGGTCGGGGTCGATTGGGGGTTTTTCTTTTCAAAAAATTTTTCTCCAAATAAAAAATCTTTCCTCTCCACACGTTTGGTTTTTTTCTTTATTTATTTATTTATTTATTTTTTCAATTTTTTTTTCGGGATAAGTTTTCTAGGGTTTCTTTCTGGGGTTCAGACTTTGCCACGGCGCAGTTCGCACACAGCGTAGGCCTGGGGATTCAGAAATCCCCCTCACACGCAGAAAACCAGAGAACAGAACACACGCCCACACGCGGAGCAGAAAAATAACAAAAGAAACAGATTTGCAGAAGACAAATTGCAAAAACAGATTGCAGAACACGGAAACACTTCAACAACAAACACACAGTCGCCTTTCCTACAGTGTAAATTTCACTTCACGCAGCAGCCCGAGCTACAAATTGGAGCTTGGTGGTGCAGGGCATCTCCTCGACAGCGGTGCCAAAAATGTGCGTTTTTGCCGCATGGGTATGTCTCATTCTACTATTGATCCCATTATAAAAAACAATCACCACACCACTTCTGCTATGTGTAAACTATGACCGGTCCTATCCCTTCTCATCCTTATCCATTGATGTAATGCTTCTTCCATACACAAACTCTTTTGTTTTCCTAAGTAGCATGCCTTGGTTGGTGCCTGAGCTTTAGATCTTTAGCCTCCCCACCCAAAGTAGCTAGTCATGAAATTGTAGTGCTCCCCCACTATAAGGTCCCCCCCTTCCTAAATAGAGGAAACCTTTAAGATCGTCTACTAAGTCTAACTTGGGATAATTTCCTACTCGTCGACACCTTGACCATGTAAGATACAAGGATATGATTAGTAGGTAAGACCTAGTTCTATCTCGTAGGGGGAGCGTGGTTTTTTAAAAGGATTCCTAAAATCAAACCACTCATAGAGTGATCGACCTTAACTCGGGCAACCTCTATTCTTGACTTCTAGAAACAACGTTTTTTTTCTCATCTATGCAAGGCACACTCGCTGACCTAGTCCTCTAGAGTAGGGTTGCCCAGGACTTATTTATTTAACGTAGAGCTTCGATTAATTTATTGGAAAGCTACCCGACTAATTGGGTCCACCCATCCATAGGATGTTGTCGTCAGGGCATTCGATCCTCCCACTTTCCACCCAACTCACGCGTCAATTTGTTTTCTAATTAATCCTACCACACTGTTTGACATAAATAAACAAATTTCTTAATTAAAGGCCTTACACATTGTTCATTTAAATAGTCTTTATCAATGATACACAATGCTTACAAACAAAGGATTTCATTAAAAAAATAGATACAATGTTCAAAAATTATTCATAGCCAAATCCAGGCTCTTTACTTTATTCTATCGATGATCTAAAATTCGACCTTCTAGCCTCTATAGACTGGGCAATCCCTACGGGACCATACACCTCATTGTCGGTAGCTGGTGAGGACTCAAGCCAGCATGTCGCCCTCTCAGGCTCCATCGCTTGATCCTCCTGCCCCCTCAGAGGGATGTCTACGCGCTAGGGAGGGCTCATTGACCACAATAGCCTAGGCCCGCAGAACTAGGCAGCATCACAATACTCACCTCCATCGGCGAACCTCATTCTCCCAATGGTATGAGGGATACCTTGGGTCGACTTTGGCCTTACTAATGTTGCCACTCGGCTACACAAGTACGGAAATGAGATTAGCGTCGAGGCGGGGAGAAGATGTACTTGTACTTCTTAACTTAATCAAGATAACAATTTCTAAACTAAACCATAGAATACGATAGATAACATCTCTTTCTTGAGAAAACAACAATTTCACAGAATTTTTGGTATAAAGGAAAGTGGCATGTTCTTTCTTAATTTCTTAAAGTTAACATGAAAGATTAATTAAAAATCTCTTTTTAAACGATGACCAAGCTAACCTGGCCCATTAATTCCTTGTGGGGCCCCCAAGGGGAGAGCTGGGGCTGCATCTGGAGCAACCTCTCTAGGCTCTTGATGTACGCGTCTCTTAAGGCGATATTTTGGCGCTTTCGTGTGAAGGAGCCATTCTACCCGCCTTCTTGTAGCCCACGTCATCGCGTGAATCCAACACTTCAGTTGGATCACAAATCAAAGCTCGTTTGCTCAAGTTATGAGCAAAAAACTCTTAGGTGGGAACCACCTCTAAGAGTCAAAAAGCCCTTACTAAAGTCACTGCTAATGGGGGGGAAGGTGTCCTTAAACTAGATTTTAAGGGAAGAAGGTTGCACCTAGAGGGAGAGAAGGGGGAGTCCTCCCTTAAGTCTATTCACACACGGGGGCGAGAGAGAGAGAGAGAGAGAGAGAGAGAGAGAGAGAGAGAGAGAGAGCAGCTAAGGACACTCTACCCACAAGGGTGAGGAGAGGCCAAAAAAATATGCATAGGCCTTACTTGGAGATGGGCAAAAGGGCTTACTAGAAGAGGGGTACAGAGGGCTATCGGGTACAGTTCCACACAGAGTGGTGGGTACGGACTGTTGGGTATAGTCACTGTGTAGAGTGTCGGGCGTGGGTAGAGCAGGGTGTTGGGTGTCTCGACCACCACGGGGCGCTAGTGGGTTTATATAGGTATGGGTACAGGTGTAAGGAAAGGAAGAGCAAATCATGGGTGTAAAGGACGGTGTACGATGAAAGTACACCAACCTATGGCTTACATGGGCATGGGAAAGGAATAGTACTTGTGTGTGGGCAAAAGCTATGGTACACATGTACCTTCCACGTCGAAGGCAACGTGGGCGTCCACGTGGCAGTCTGTGTGGATCGCACGCTAGGGTGGTCGGCTTTTGGTCCTTACGTGGGCGTTGCACGAGCGCTCGGGTGTGTTTACGATATCTTTTTGGGGCGAGAACCCCTAATTTGGGACGTCGGCCTCGATATCGGTGTCGAAGCGCTCGACGATGTGAGAAAAAAATTCAATGGAAATGTCTAGGGTGTCTTCTTGGTCATAGGGGTGTAGACTTTCCGTCAATCAGACACCCGATCATGCATTTATTAAGGTTTAATTTTATCGTATTTTAACTAAAAATTTACGTATATGCTCGATCTGGTGTCCGTTTTGGATGCTATAAACTTAGGGTAAAATCGTGCCACAGATTCCAAATTTGGACTTAGAATTCTAAGATTCTAAGTGGAAATAGCTTGTTTATTAAAATTGTTGATTTTTACACCACCACAAAAGACCATAAATTCATGGGCATATATTATTATTGAAGATGGGCATGTTACACCCACTGCTCTCGATCTGTTCATGTGGCTTTTGCTAGGTGGTTCATCACTCACACTGGTGTGATGCTTCTTGCTTGCATGGCTTTTATTTCATATAGAAGATGCAGATATACAATGGCTTTTACTAGGTGGTTCATCACTCACACTGGTGTGATGCTTCTTGCGCCTGGCTTTTATTTGATATAGAAGATCCAGATATACAATGGATTTTATCTATTGTCCATTTTTTATATAGGCATGAAGCTCTGTCCAAGATCTACACACCTATGTAGTTTATTTTTAAGTGTAGCCATATATATAAAGAATAGTTATGCTTTGTTTGTCTATGTTTTTTAACAATTTTGGCTAGTTTATACCCCTATGATAAAATGTTCATAACGTTTTGCTTGATTATCCATTTTTAAAAAGTTTTTATATGGATGTAAAGCTCTCTTTAAGCTCTATGCACTTGATTATCTATTTTAAAAAGTTTTTATATAGACGTGAAGCTCTCTTTAAGCTCTATGCACTTGTGTAGTTATTCCAAACTATGATACCAAGTGTCCCACTTACATCATTGCTTACATGAGATCCTATTAAGAGGTTGTTCCCACACACAAAAGAGCCAACACGCTAGTGGTTGTTCACACACACTAGAACCGCTTTATTTAAATCTAAAATACTAAATAAATAGGTGCCAATTTACACAGCCACTTAGCACTTGTTTATTCCCATATTCATCACTCTTAATATTCAAATAGTGTCGTCGATGATAATAGATCCAGGACAATATACCACACAAGGTAGTAAAAACACTACAATGATGATCTAGCTTCTACCTTAATAACTTCTACCTTAATAACTACCCTTGGTTTATTTCTTTTTAGTTCAAGGCAATTCAATGATTATCTTACCTTCTTGAACTTATCATTTTTAAGATGGTGTTGAAACATATAAGTGGACTTACCCTATGTATAATGTCAAATAGGAAAAGTCTATTGGGACTCTGTGTATACTAGTAATAGAGGCTGAACCATTTTTAAGTTTGGTTGGCCTAGTGGGAAAACTAGTCATTTGTAAAAATAAGTCATTTTTATCAATAAGTAATACACAATCATTTCCTTGTAATAGAATACTTGTGAGCTCTTTCCTTCCCTCTTCTTGCTTGCACGTATATTATTGAATCTTGCTTGCTTGAGGGATATATGATCAATAGCATTGTTTATAGGTTTTCCTCTTATATTAACTTCCTCTTCTTCCCCCGCCTTTTGTGAGAGAGAACCATCATGAAGCACCATCTCTATTTACCTCTATCTAGGCAAAGAGAGCTCTCCCTTCACCCCATTGGTGAAGGAGCATTCCAACGAGGACATGATGGGGTGGACAAGCTAGTGCACTCACATTGGAAAGTTGCATTTACGGTTAAAAGGTAAGGCCCAACAATGGCCCATGCTTTAGAGCAAGGCTAAGGTAAGCTCTTGACTTGAACATGTTTGGCACCATTGTCGGGGACTAGCCTAGGGCTCTATCCATCCATCCATTTACAAGCTATTAAGATCACCCAATGTTGATTAGGAGATCATACTTTGAAAAACATATGGTTTTGGAGTCATTGGATGTGTTTAGTTATTGTTTTTATTTTGATTTGAAGTTTATTTGTAATAGGATATTCTAGTTTTATCTGTTAGAAGGGAAAAACCTTGATTCATTGGTGATTTGCATGAAATTGGAGCCAAAGAGACATAGATTTCATTGCTTTGAGCCAAGGAATAGCTTAGCAATTGTGGATTAGGAGTGGATTCGACTTCTAAAAACATGAGCATTAAGCCCTATTAGGGTGGATTAGAGTGGGATTGTCAAATTGTGTTCATGCATTTCATAAATTTTTATATTTTTTCATGCATTGTTTGAATTGGTAGCATTCAATCCAAGATAAAACACTTAATTGCTTGTATAATAATTATTAACTAAGATTAAGACCATTAATCACTCCCTATGAAGTCAAAAAAATATTTAAAAAAACTAAAAACTAGGCTAAATCTCTTGGATTGGGGACATGAGCTCACGGTCTTGTGAAAAAAAATGTAAGCCTAGACACGTAAGCCGTGAGTCTAGATACATGATGAGAGGTGAGCTTGCATGTTGGAAGACATGGATCTACTCTAGTCTATGGAGGATCAAATCTTATAACTCCATAGTCAAGTGATTAAGAGAACTAGAAGGCTTGATAAATGACATAATTAACAATGGATTAACTAAAGACTGGCAAAAGATATATTAATCACCTTACATTAGAATTGATCCAAGTGCATCAGTTTATAGCTCTCATGGAGAGCAAAAGGTTATGAATTCTCCTTCTTGCTCAAGGGTCCTTGATAATGAGCATGGCTTTCGATTCTTCACCTGCATTAGCAAATTTACTTCTTTAACTCCAGTGGGGCTTTCAAATGAAGCATGTGTGGCTCTCCACTTGTAGGATTCTTTGAGCCTTCTTATTGTGTACCACTATGTCCCCCCAACATTTTAGGAATTAAATTACTCAAGCACTTGTGTCATATCTTCCTCTTGAGGCTTGGTAAGCTCTTTTAGTTTAGCTTTCTTCTCCACCTTAACCTCTTAACCTTATTGAGCTTGCATTTGTGTCAGGATCTTTGCCACACAAGAGAATCAAAGTACCACAAGTGCTTGCATAAATTAGTAATTAGTAATCAACTCCATACAAATAAAATATTCAACTGCATTAAGCATGGATATGAAAATAAACATGAGATAAAACCATAGACTTGAAAACAGAACTTAGACGACATCACCATCAACAAAGGGTTGGGTTAAATCTCCCCCTCATGCGTTCTGTGGCTCCTTCCACGACATGAGTATTTTAATCATGTATTACCAAAATAGCCCTTGAGCCAACGTGAAGCTTTTGCCAAAAATAGGGCTCTTTACTTTTTACAAAAATGACCAATCCTTCTAGAGGATGTTCACACACATCTAGTGTGTACCAAAAATAATAGTGAAGCTCTAGTTCACACACAATACACCCGTGCACATCGGTGTACATAAATATTCGAGTATAAATAAATGGCATGCGGCCAACCAAAAATAATAAAGTATAACTCATAACTGTCGAGGCGATGCAAACGCCCATGCACATGACAAAACCCATGCGACACCTCGTTTGGTGACCCTCGTGCATGCAACACCTCATTCGGTGACCCTTGCATACTCATGCCTGTGCGACACCTCATTCGGCGACCCTCGCACAAGTACGACACCTCATTCGACATCCTTGTACTCATCATCTATACTCAACAAATCAACGTGCTAGGTGAGGCAATCAAACACCAATATCAACAACACTAGCATGCGTACATATGGCATCACCTAATCACAGCATACATAGCATAGACCCGCAAAGCATATGCCAATCGCATCTTACAATGTAGTATTTATTATGATATCACTCATGATACTAATTGCAAGCATGGCATAATGGTCAGACGGACGTCCTCAATAGACCAAAGAGGGCCAATAATATAACATCCCTCTTGCTCGGGTTAGCAATTGACCTCAGTTGCGCATTTGATAGGAGTGGATTAAGTTAGGACATGTGCAAAAAATTACTCGGGCATCCAACGAGCATCTTCTCTCTCAGATGGTTCTTGAAGGTCAAAAGATATCTGTTATAAACATTGCCAGTTCTTGTAGTAGTCTGCTCATGGTCAATAATTGCATCAGGTACTAATTACTCTTCATCATCAACTAGCTCTGGAGGTTCTTCATAAATAGGATGATTAGAGATTGGTCCTTTAAAGAGTCTCAATAGAATAATATGAAAGGAGTTATGAATCCTCCAATGGGATGGAAGATCTAGTCTATAAACGAGGTCATTGATTTTGTCTACTATTTTTAAAGGACCGTAGAATCTAGGTGCTAGTTTGACAACAAGATTCTTTTCTACACTCTTAAGCCTCCTCTTTTCTATCCTCAAAAAAGTACATGGTCTCCTTCTTGAAAAGTCATGGGTTTCCTTTTCTTATTGGCATGTTTTACATACTTTTCCTGAGCTTTCCTAATAGCCTCTTTAACTTGATCATGAATAGAGTTAAAGTCTCTGGTAAATTCATCAGCAGCTTCTATAGTGTGGGAAAGAAAAGTCATCGGAATGGGAAGCGTCTTTCCATACACTATCTCAAACGGTGCCTTCTTAGTGGGGCAGAGTGAGGAGTGTTATTGTAGGCAAATTGGAGAATATATAAATATTTATCCCATTGCCTAAGCTGTGATGAAACATAGGTTCTATGAAGGTCTAGGATAGTACTATTGGTCACTTCAGTCTGGCCATTGGATTCAGGATAAAAAGCAGTAGAGAAATCTAATTTTGTGTCTAAATTATCAAACAATGTTCTCCAAAAATTGCTACAAAATTTAAAATCTCTATCTGACACAATGACTTTAGGCAAACCATGATGCACAAATATATGCTTTAAGAATAAATGAGCAGCTTAATGAGCAGTCAGTTTCTTTTTACATGCAATGAAATGAGCCTGTTTGCTAAATCTATCAACTACTGTCCAAATCATGTCATTCTAATTGGCAGTAAGCAAAAACCAGTGATAATAAAATCCATTGAAATTTGCTCCCATGGTTTATTGGGAATTGGGAGTGGTGACATAAGTAATCCCTGAGTTTTTCCCTTATGGCTTTTAATCTTCTTGGTTTGGCAAGTAATGCATTCGGCCACACACACTTGGCTATATCTTTCTTCATAGATGGCCAATGAAAGTCTCAAGAAATGGTCTGTCAAGTAGAGGATACTCCTCTATGCCCTGCATATGGGGGTTGGTGCAACTCCTCCATAACAGACTGTCTAAAAGGTCTCGTGATGCATAATCTCCTCTCTGAAAGAAGAGATACCCATCATGATAAGAGTAATCTGAGAGTGGGGAGTCCACCCATTATCTCTCATTTTGGTCCAAGTGTCTGAAAAATCTAGGTCTTGGTCATAAGAGTCTTTCATATCATCGAAAGTCGAGCTATCTCTACAGCCATGATGTGATGAACATTAGGCCGTCGACTAAGGGCATCATCGACTATATTCTCTTTTCCAGGCTGGTAAAGAATAGTAGGCTGAAAACTTTGAATAAAAGCAGCCCATTTGATGTGTCGGTCAGATATCAAAGAAGGCTGGGTAAGCAGGTGCCTGATACTCTCTGGTCTGTTTTAATGATAAATTCTGATCCCATCAAATAATGTTTCCAAATCTTTAGGGCATGGACTACAACAGTCAATTCTTTATCATAAGTGTTGCACTTGTACTTGGGAGGTCTGAGTTTCCTACTCTCGAATTCTATGGGGTGACCATCTTGCATTAATACTACCCCTATGCCTGTACCACTAGCATCAGTTTTACAACAATAAAGAAAAGTCTAGCAAAAATTGGTAATTACAGAACTGGTGCTTTAGTGAGTGCTTCTTTTAAAGCATTAAAAGATTTTTCTTGTTTATCAGTCCTCCACACATACTTGTTTGCTTTCTTTAAAAGAAAAGTCAGATAATGAGAAATGTAAGCAAAATTCTTCACAAAACGTCTATAGTAACTGCACAAACCAAGAAATGATCAAAGTTCATGAATATCTTTGGATCTCGGCTAAGTCACTATAGTCTTTATCTTTTTGGGGTCCACATGAATACCATCAGCAGAAACAATGTGACCAAGGTATTCAATCTCTGTCTAAAAGAAAGAGCTCTTTTCAGGATTGAGATACAACTCATTCTCTTTTAAGAGATTAAACACTATCTCCAGATGTTTCTCATGCTCAGCAACACTATCACTGATTACAAGAATATCATCGAAGAAAACTACCACAAAGTTGCGATATTTGAGGAAGATGCGGTTCATCATGCGGCTAAAAGTAGCCGGAGCATTAGCGAGTCCAAAGGACATCACTAAGAACTCATAATGACCCGTTTGTGTCCTAAAAGAAGTCTTGTATATATCTTCCTCTACCATCCTCACTTGGTGGTATCCGGATTTCAAGTCTATTTTACTAAATACCTTTTCTCCTCGCAATCTATTAAGAAGATTGTCCACTCAAGGAATAGGATATCTATTTTTTACTGTGATTTTATTCAGCGCTCTATGGTCAATGCATAGACGGTAGGTTCCATTCTTCTTTTTGACTAGAAGAACTGGAGCTCTGTAGGGTGAACTACTAGCCTGATCAATTTCCTCTCTAAAAGGTCTTCTATTTTTCTCTGTATTTCTTTCTACTCAATCTGGTTCACTCTATAAGGTGCCTTGCAGCACAGCAGGGAGGTATACTGCCAGGGATAAGGTCAATCTTATGATCCTCAATTTTGGAGCTAGGCAAGCTACACTTCACTCGCCCAAAAAGCACGGGTGATTCCTCCAAGATATTTTTATTCTAATGTAGTCAAGAGCCTTAACTAACCAAACTGATCCGACTGAAACTGATCCGACTGAACCCGTAAGTCACATGGTTAGATCAAGGAAGAAACTTGCACTTGGATCATAGAGACCAATCCATACACCTAGGAAGGCCACCCATGGTAGACTCTGAGAGAGAGAAAGAAACGTGTGTGTGCATGTGGGAGGTTTCCATGCTCTCATGGTAAAATGAGGAGAGAGAAGGTGGGGAACCTGTGAGATCCGTGTCCCCACCATGCGACGGATTCGGGGTACTAGCAGCGGAAGTAGTACTTCATGCGCGGGGCAGGGACCCACACTCAGGGCCTTGTCCACGGATATCCGGACAAGAGACTAATTTGTCGGTTTTTCCAAAACCGAACCCGGAAAAACTTCCCCCACTTAAAAGATTCGAGATGTCCTCATCTCGCGAGCTGGGGTAGTATCTAAGTAAATCCTCCTGACTCTTACAAAGCGGTGTCCCCACCACTAGGTAAAAATCTTCTTTTATCTAAACATTGTTCTTAAAGAGTCTTTTATTTCATGTGCTTGGCTCGTTTTATTGTGCCTCCAAAAGGTCTTTATTATT
Source organism: Cibotium barometz (assembly GCF_041138505.1). NCBI lineage: Eukaryota > Viridiplantae > Streptophyta > Polypodiopsida > Cyatheales > Cibotiaceae > Cibotium > Cibotium barometz. The sequence continues at coordinate 32,471,679 of NC_141064.1, forward strand.
CTAAAGTTAATTTCCCTTATTATCCTAATTTCATGCATCCATATACCTCTCATATGATATTAACCTTCGAATTCCTTATTCTATACCCCCATGTAATATGGTACTTAACAAATTATCATGGTAGAAAAATATAAGGGAATCAATTCTTTACGCAATCTAACCTATGATAGTAATTTCATAATCTTAGAATCGTCTTGTAGAATACTTCTATTCATCATGCACATTACTTCACATGAATCTTGCACCAATCATCTTCTATTTACTTATAGAAATACTTGTTGAATTCGATTATCTTTAACCCTGCTATCCCTATTTCTTGATCTAATTTTTGCTCTAGCTCATGACTCCTTGTAGCCAAGGGTGGGCTTGACGTTTCTCTTGAATTAGGAGACCTCTTCTTGATTAACATGGAAGGACTCATGTCCTTCTCGACACTTTCTATTAAAAAAAACTTTATCATAGTCTCTGGCTATAATTATAGCTTCTGAAATAGAGGATGGTTTCACATTCTTGATGAGGTTATTCAAAGGTAGATTAAGCTTCCAAATGAATTGATGGAGAAGAGTTACCTCATCCATCTCTAGAGCAAATCGGAGAAGTTTGGTGGTATTCTTTTAGGGTCTTCCTTTCTTGGGTTAGCTCTCCAAAAAAATCATTCATTTTATCCTCTCAAAATCCTAGAGGACAAAACCTTTCACGAAGGTGTACTTTCATGGCATCTCATAACTGATTCTAGCTCCAGTGGTTAGATTGACAACAATGCTTCTAACTTTCTAGCTCCAGTGGTGGTTAGATTGACAACAATGCTTTCAGCTAATTTGGCATTTCTTATAATTTTTAGACGCGAGCAAGGGTGAGCTTGCTTCTTTCATTGTATCCATTAAAAGTTCAAAACTATCGAATACTTATCATAGCACCACATTTGAAGGCAGTCACGATTAATACATCTGAGATCTTCATTTTCTTGAGAATTACACATCTGGTGCCTTGGGATTGACACATCCAAAGATTATCAGGATTGACACATCTGAGATGATTAGTTTTCTGAAAATTACACACCTAGTATCTAGGGATTAACACATCTAAGAGCATGATCCTTTGGGAATTACACATCCGAGATTCATGTTGTCTCAGATGGGTTCTAGATCTTGGATGATCGTCCTAGTGTAAAGCATCCAATGGATGGCATTCACATGTCAACTATTCATATCTTAATGGAGTTATAATCTTAATAATTTATAATACACAAATTAATGAGATATCTTGAAAATTTCTCTAAACAAAGTTTCGGTCTATCCTTCTAGTCATTCAGTCTCTCACTAGTTTCTTAATTTGATCACTCTATGTTTTTCCTCACAAAAGGTTTTCTCCCCAATCTTATTTCTCAAATTTATTGTACAAATATCTTGCGTGTGCACCCCCAAGATACAAGCACAATTTCATAAGATGATTGTCTCAACATGTGAGGATATTCAAATCACTTCTATGGCCAGTAGAGATGATTGATTCGTCCTCATATGATAAACAATCACTTGTTTTAATCCCTTGACAGTTAACCTTTGAAAAACAAATCCTAGGAACTAAGATCGGCTCTGATACCACTTGTAAGGTTCCCCCCCTTCCACAAATAGGGGAAACACTTAAGATAGTCCACTAAGTCTTAACTTGGAGAAAATTTCCTATTCATCGACACCTTGACCCTGTAGAGATTCAAGGATACGATTCATAGGTATGACCTAGCTCTATCCCGTAGGGGGAGCGTGATTTTCTAAACATCAAATCACCCATAGGACAATTGATCATAAATTGGGCAACTACTAGACTTGATTTCTAGAGACAACGCTTTTTTTCTCATCTTATGCAAGGCAGAGCCGCTGGCCTAGTCTTCTAGAATAGAGTTGCCCAGGAACCTAACTATCTAACGCAGGGCTTTCACTTAATCTGTTGGAAAGCTACCCGACTAATCGGGTCCACCTGTCCGTAGGATGGTGCCGTCAGGGCAATCCATCCTCCCACTTTCCACCCTACTCACGCATCAATTTGTTTTCTAATTAATCCTACCACACTGTTTGACATAAATAAACATATTCCTTAATTAAGGCCCTTTTTCACAAGGTTTGTTAAAATAGCCTTTTTTCATAATACAATAATGCCAAAGACAAACTTTAAATATGAATCAATTCCATACAGCCAAATCGGCTCTCTTATTCTTTTCCTTTATAGTTTAAACATGAATCAATTCCATACAGCCAAATCGGCTCTCTTATTCTTTTCCTTTATACCGCCGATGATCTAGAATTCAGCCTTCCAGCCTCTACATGCTGGGCAAAACCCTACGGGACCATACACCTCATCGTCGGCCGCTGGCGAGGACTCAAGCCGGCCTGTCGCCCTCTCAGCCTTCCATCGCTCGATCCTCCCGCCCCTCAGAGGGATGTCTGCGCACTAGGGTGGGCTAATTCACCGCACTAGCCTGGGCCCTCAGAACTAGGCAGCATCACAATCACTCGCCTCAATCGGCAAACCTCATTCTCCCAATGGTATGAGGGATACCATGGGCCAACTCCGGGCCTTACTAACGTCTCCGTCGTCCGGCTATACAAGCACAAGAACGGGGCAGCGTCAAGGCAGGGAGAAGTTATACTTGTACCTTAATTTAACCAAGATAACAATCCATTTACTCAATTAAACCATAGGATTAGAATCCATGTTACCTTCTTAAGAAAACAATCCTTTTCTCACACAGATTTTAGCATTTCAACTTGAGATTGCGATAAGACATTCTTTATTAAGGCATATGCTGTTGTTTAAAAGAATACAAACTTTAAATGGTAAATCAATCAAATAGATCACTGTAACAATCAATAGAGAAGCTGGGGCCATACCTCAACCCCTAAGAATGATATGTAAATAAAAAACAAAATATGTATATACCTTATAGAAATTTGTCGTTTATCTCGTTGTCCTTGCTTATTAACAAGAGCTTTAGAACTTGACATATGAGAATAGAGTCTTCTAATACCTTGTCCTTTGATTGAAATCATCCAATAATCTCCAAGCTTTATCTCCTCTTACTCATACTGTGATTCTTCTCTCTTTCTAAGATCTATGGCAAAATAGCCTTCTCTTACAGGTCTACAGCATAGTATTCTTTCTCTAAAAGAAAAGCTATGGAGTTTTGGTCTCTTCCTCCGAAAGACCATAGAAATCTAAGCTTATTTTCTGAGATATTAGATAAGAATGAAGGGATATATGCATCTCAAACTCTAGGATTACCTTGAGGCTACTTGCTGCCTTCTCACAATTTTCTCTGTGTAGAGACCCTGACAGAAACAGCAAATTGTTTCGGCCATAACTCTCTGATAAAAACTCAGAATATGGTTGTATAACCAATCAAAAGAACGGGAAGGCATCTAGTCTACAAGCCAACGCGGGCAGAATAGGCAAAAACGTGTGTATATAGCCACAAATGTGCCATCTTTGGAAACACGTTGTTTTTCCACATTTTTAGTATGCATGGACTCTAAATGTGTAAAAGTACTCTAAATATGACCTCTTATCACCTAAACTCGAAATTCTATTTTTGGGGATACTTATCTCTTAATAGAACTATTCTTATGTTCTTATTTCTTTTAGGATTTTTGGAGTTAATATTTTTATTCTAACACTTTCCTAATGTTTCTAGCCTTATTGTCTCACTCTTCTCTAAGTACACTCTCTTTCCTTATTGAAATTATATTAAAAGAGACACATACATACATGGCTTGGGAGGGACATTACAATCATAATTGGATTTAATGCATAGAGGTATGTATAAAAGTATATTATTTTATTATAAAAGTGTTACTTTTATCATATTTGGATTTCATGCATAGAGGTATGCATAAAAGTTGATTATTTTATTATAAAAGTGTTACTTTTATCATATTTAGATTTCATGCATAGAGGTATGCATAAAAATTGATTATTTTATTATAAAAGTGTTACTTTTATCATATTTGGATTTCATGCATAGAGGTATGCATAAAAATTGATTATTTTATTATAAAAGTGTGACTTTTATCATATTTGGATTTCATGCATAGAGGTATGCATAAAAGTTGATTATTTTATTATAAAAGTGTGACTTTTATCATATTTGGATTTCATGCATAGAGGTATGCATAAAAGTTGATTATTTTATTGTAAAAGTGTTACTTTTATCATATTGGATTTCATGTATAGAGGTATGCATAAAAGATATTCTTTTTATACTAAAAGTGTGATTTTCATTATAAATGGATTTTATGCATAACTTAGATGCATAAGAGAAATTCTTTTATTCTAAAAGTTTAATTCCTACCAAATTGAATTTATGCATAAGAAGATGCATAAAAGATTGATTTTTAAATTCAAAGTGTCATTCTCATCTAAATTGAATTTATGCATAGGAAGATGCATAAAAGAATGGAATTTCAATTCAAAAGTGTTATTCTCATCCAAATTGAATTTATGCATAGGAAGATGCATAAAAGATGGATTTTTAATTCAAGTGTCAATTCTCATCTAAATTGAGTTTATGCATAGGAAGATGCATAAGAGATGGAATTTTAATTCAAAAATGTCATTTTCATTTAAAATGAATTTATGCATAGGAAGATGCATAAAAGATTGATTTTTATTTCGAAAATGTTAGTCTCCTTAAATGGAATTTATGCATAAATAAATGTGTAGAGAAATCTTATATCAAATATAAGAATTCTCTTGTATTTTATAAAAAGATATGAAATGTAATAAGATGTGATAAGAGGTGTATGAGATGTGATAAGATGTGATAAGATGCGTATGGGAAGTGATAGGATGTGATAAGAGGTGTATGAGATGTGAAAAGATGTGTATGAGATGTGATAGGATATGATAAGAGGTGTATGAGATGTGATAGAATGTGTTAAGATGAGTTAGGATGTGTTAGGATGTGTATGGGATGAGGTAGAGAGTGTATCTGATGGGATAAGATGTATATGGGATGTGTTAGGGCGAGAATGGATGTAATATGGATGTATGAATGTAGATATGGATGTATGAATGTGAATATGGATGTGTGGATGTGAAAATGGAAGTGTGGATGTATGAATGTGGATGTGGATGTATGCATGTAGATGTGTATGTATGAATGTGGATGTGGATGTGGATGTGGATGTATGGATGTAGATACAGATGTGTATGTATGTATGTGGATGTGGATGTATGAATGAGGATGTGAAAATGGATGTATGTATGTAGACGTGGATGTATGGATGTGAATGTGAATGAAGATGTGGATGTGGATGTGGATGTATGGATGTAGATACGGATGTGGATGTATGTATGTGAATGTGGATGTATGAATGAGGATGTGAAAATGGATGTATGCATGTGAATGTGGATGTATGAATGTGACTGTGGATGTGTGGAAGTGGAAATGGAAGTATGGATGTATGAATGTGGATGTGGATGTATGCATGTAGATGCGTATGTATGAATGTGAAATTGGAAGTATGATGTAGACGTACAAACATGGATATGTATGTAGAATAATGAATGTGAAGGTGTATGTGAAATAATGTGTAGTCTATATGAGTGAATGGATGAGAATGAGTACACATTGAATGGAATGTGGAATAAGTAATGTGGTCCGAGAGTGGATAATGTGGAAAGACGAGAGTTCGTTATAGAAACAGGTCATGAAGACCGAACTGATAAAGTTGCAACTGCTGACGGAGAGTCAATGGAGGACGTCTCGCGTAGCAAGGTCGATCGAGGCCTTGACCAGCCTCGGTTCGATTTAAACGATGAGCTTCCGGTACGGTGGATGAGGGACCAAGGAAGCGGCCTATGAGTGAAGCACTAGGTTACCTGCGCGAAGGATCCTAGAGGGTGCTGACCATACGGTGCTCTGGGTCGCCGAAGATACCCACACGTGCATCGTGGAAGATATTGGAACAAGGAGTAAGAGTTGTTTTTTGAAACCGGGCATGGATCTGGTTGATTGACCTTGCTGGTCCTCAACGGATGAGTCCATGGCTCTTTTATATGGATCTGTGGGTTGATCTTGCTGATCTTCCATGGAGATTCCATTCTGTTATATGAATATATTGCCGGTTACTATGAGCTAGGAACTATGGAAAAGGCCCTTGAGTGAACAGGTGGTGAGCGTTCTGGTTGCCAATGATGCCATAAGTACACCGATGAATGAATGATGGGAAATAAGGATTCAACCAGAGACTTTGAGGATTGTCATCAGTGACATAATGGTTTGATTAAAGGATTGTTTGAAAATTAGTTGATGCTGAGAAAAAGGCAATTTCATATTGGGTGTGTAAGTGGTGTGACTAGTTTTATGTTTGCATGAACTTCCGGCTACGGGGCCTAGGAACTCTTTTCCCTGGTACCCGAGACAAAACCTAACCAAATTCCTAATTGGATCCCGTCTCACTACAGTGGTTGGGAGGTTGGCTAACCCATGGGAATGGATGGGGTTAGGCTGGACTGATGGATCCGTAAATCGAGATTTAATTTTTATTATTACGATAGATGAAGTAAATCCCAGATAGTAATTGTTCTATGGATAGGAATCAACGGCTGTGCCTCTTGATGGGGAAAAAAGTGTTGATCCCAATGATCCAAGTGCAAGTTTCTTCCTTGATCTGACCAAGTACCGTTAGAGGTGCAGTCGGATCAGTTTGATCAGTAATGATCTTGACTACGTTAGAGTAAAGAGTTATCCTGGTGGAATCGCCCGTGTTTTCCGGATAAGGGAAGTTTTTTCCGGGTTCGGTTTTGGAAAAACCGACGGATTAGTCTCTTGTCCGGATATCCGTGGGCGAGGCCCCGAGTGTGGGACCCTGGCCCGCGCAAGATGTGCTACTTCCGCTGCTAGCATCCGAATCTGTCGCGTGGTGGGGACAGGGATCTCACAAGTACTCGCATAAATCAACAATTAGTAATCAACTCCATACAAATAAAAGATTCAAACGCATTACATCAACAAAGGGTTGGGTTAAATCTCCCCCTCATGCGTGCTGGCTCCTTCCACGACATGAGTATTTTAATCATGTATTACCAAAATAGCCCTTGAGCCAACGTGAAGCTTTTGCCAAAAATAGGGCTCTTTACTTTTTACAAAAATGACGTTCACACACATCTAGTGTGTACCAAAAATAATAGTGAAGCTCTAGTTCACACGCAAATACACCCGTGCACATCGGTGTACATAATATTCGAGTACAAATAAATGGCACGCGGCCAACCAAAAATAACGAAGTATAACTCATAAATGTCGAGGCGATGTAAACGCCCATGCACATGACAAAACCCGTGCGACACCTCGTTCGGTGACCCTTGCACACTCATGCCTGTGCGACACCTCATTCGGTGATCCTCGCACAAGTACGACGCCTCATTTGGCATCCTCGTACTGATCACCTATACTCAACAAGTCAACATGTTAGGTGAGGCAATCAAACACCAATATCAACAACACTAGCATGCGTACATATGGCATCACCCAATCACAACATACATAGCATACATACATAGCATAGACCCGCAAAGCATATGCCAATCGCATCTTACAATGTCGTATTAATAGCCACACACATGTTTGCCACGCGTAAGTAACCCGAGAATCAGCCCTCCATATAAACCAACTGAAACAAACAGTGGAGGCCCAATCAGCACATGTGTATTTTCCAGCTTGCTCACTTGGATGGTGGAAAATATTTTTTCATGAGCAAGAAATCTTGATTGAGGAAGTTCAAAGCAATTCAAGATCACTGATGAATCTGGAGCGCTTTCTTTGGAGGGTACAAGAACTTGAAGACCATGATGATAATATTCAAATGTCAAATCAACAAACAGAATTGCCTCAAGAATTGCAAACATTGGTGCATGGGGAGACTCACAAAGCATATGTTGGTGCTAGAAGGACTAGTCAACGACGGCTGCAAGAGAAGGAAATGTGGGAAGGAAATATTGAGGAGCTCACTGTAGGTGCAATGATTGAGGAAATGTGGGAAGAAAATATTGAGGAGCTCACTGTAGGTGCAATGATTACAATGTTAGCAAAACAGATGATGAAAGCGGATGTCCTTTTTGGTTGGCAAAGGTACTTAAAGTCCTTGAGGAAAATGGAAAAGTAAGCTCAATTGAGGTCCACAAGGTCAATGGAGATGATGCATTATCAAGAAAATATTATCCAGAGATGATTTGAGTAAATAAAAAGGGAAAGAAAGCAAATCGTAGTCAACGTCGCGTGGATAGCCTAAGCATGGAGGATGTGGAAGTTCTTGTTTATGGTTTTACCTTGAAAAAGTCGGGTCATCTACGAGAACAAACCCAAAAAATTCTTCTGGAGAAAGTCAAAGATTTAACACGAGAGGCATAAGACCTCTCATTGTAACCAATTTTGTGGACATTATTATTTTATTGCAAATTGAGTATTTTTTTTCTCAATAAATGTGTGATTTTATGAGCAACTCTTATCTTTCAAAGTATTGAAGTGTAAAACTTGCACTTTTTAACAGTTTTTTTGAGCTTTTTAGGAGCTCGTGCTCTTTTTGGTTTAAAAAATAGTGTTTTTTGAGATATTTTAGCATTTTCAAAAATGGGTTGTATTTTTGATGGTTTAGTTGTACTTTTAAATGGCTGGATGTTTAAAGATATTGGAAGAATTATTTACTAAGTTATAGAGGGTAGCAACTTACTTGTAAGTGTTGTATCAAGAATTATAATCGAAATCATATATATATAGATATTTGCAATACTTATCTTATGCAAAGCTTGTTGACTTGAGCTATAAAATAAATGGTTAGATAAGGCACAAAATATCCATACAATAATTTGTAGTTGTTGATACTTATCTTGTAAAGTGTCGAAGAGTAGGAAGAATAATATTGGTTGATGTCAAAAAATCAGCTAATAATCATAGGTCAAAAAATCTTCAAAAGCTCGAGAATATTGCTGACGTAGAAGATAACTCCTTAACACTGAAATAAATCCAAATATTAACTCGTTGAAGAGGTCTCTTAAAAGAGTTGAAAATTTGTCGAAGAAGATAACCAAGGTAATAATTTTCTTGATCCCTTGATCATCATCGATCATCTTTATTCCAATGTAATATACTTTGATTTTTCAAGAGGTTTAGGCATACCTGAATTATCATAAATACCTTGATGTTGTGAATTACCCTCTAGTTCGAAGAGAAGTTATCGTTGTCATGGTTGACTTGTGAAAAATAACAACCCTTGATGAAATCTATAAAAAGCGAACCTCGATAAAACTTTGAAAGTCTCATGTTGCTTGTAGGCCTTGAAATCCTTGTTTTTATCTCTAAATAGCAATGGTAGATATCAAGCTTACACACACATACATGTACAAACTCAAGTCTATAAACTAGTGAGGTGAAATGATCATACGGCCTAGAATAATGTCAGCCTTGATGTTAGGAGTCTAGTATGAAATTTTATCCCAGATGTGAGTCCTTGTAGAGTTGAGGAAACGTTTGAATCCAACGATGGGTCAAGATTGTAACAATAATCACTCTTTTTTTTTTCTTCTTCTTCTTGCTTATCAAGTTTAACTAGATGGACAGTAGGTGAGAAAGAAATAAAATGTTAGCATATTTAAACAAATAAAAGCTTTAAAGTCAAAAGCTTTTAGACTTTAGAGCTTTAATTCAAAGCTTTGATAAAGCCCCCCCTCACTTTTTAAAACTTATAAGCTTTTTAAAATTTCTCTTTATATAAATCCTTATTCTTCCTTGAGATCTTACTATGGCTCTCTATGCTCTTTCCCTTGCTGATTCAATCGGTACTACAGACGGATTATGAAGATGATTAGTGAAATTAAAGGTGGTTTTGTGGTTTTTACAAACCCATTAATGGTTTTCCACCTTGTTTTATCCTTTGGTCAATAGATTGATGGGGATTTGTTATCCAATGGTTAAGAACAAGCCTTCTTTCAACCATACATAAACATAAACGTATTCTTCTTCAAATTAAATTAAAAAATTACCAAAATCACTTATGCCTTTGTCTCTTTTACCTCTTTGTCCACAAGTCTTTGATCGGCTTCAAGAAGATTAAATTAAACCAAAGCTCTAATACCACTTTCACACGACCCTTTTTACTTCTTGAAGAAATATAATTTAAAAAACTCACAAATTACATCAAAATTGAAACAAAGACTTGAATTAAATTAAAACTAAATAACATAGCATAACACGAGGCAAGAGGAATAGAATAACATCACCATCAAGAATAAAAGAGTAAAGGATAGAGAGTACCACACACAAGACAAGATTGGGTGCAATCTCCCCCTCTCCCCCACCCCCCCTCCCCCATGTCATGTAGCTCCACTTCCACAACATGAGTATTTAGAGAATTTTATTCATAAAAATAGCCCAAGGAGCTAATAATAGATGTGTGTACAAATTGGGCTTGCTTTTCCCACTTTTGGGTATTACTTTACATATTATTAACCATATGAAGTCTCCTGAGGTTTGTACATATAAAAAACTTTTCCCAAATATAATTGCTAATGGGTCTTGTTACATAAAATAACTTTGTGCACATATAATAATCTTGTGCACATTCGCACATTCCATTAAGCTGAATCTTGCACAAATTAAATTCAGCATATTTTTCTATGATTATTAATTCATCAAAAATATGATAAAATATATACCTGGTAACATTCATTCTTTGTAGAGTGGCAAGCATAATGAAATCTTTGTTTTAACATTGGGTATAATGAAGGTAGCAAAAACCATGAGATGACGGGATTTGTCATGCCTAAACTCTTTATTAATCACCTCTAACCATGCCTTAGTATGCGATGATTCCCTTCCCATACATAGAACATCTTATTTATCAAACCATGCAATGCACGCTTATCCTCAAGTTGTCTTTCAAACTCCCCATTGACTTCATTCCATATTGGATCCCATGTTGCTTTCATGTCTTGTTGTGTAATGTCTACTGATGAACCATTTGACAAAGTTATTGGTAGAATATGGATCCCTTTTTCTTTAACCCTCTTCTACAAAAGTTGCCCTGAGATCATTGAGATCTTGTCTCAAAGGTTGCAACTTTGTTTTGTTTGATGCATCTGCATAAGGGAATTGTGATTGGTGGCTGATCATCAAACATAGAGAGCCTCCCAAGGAGGTTAACAGCAAGATCATCTGCATTACTACTGGCACAATGTGATCTAGTTCCTCTTCCACTACTCTTTGTTCCTCTTCTAGTGGAGCATTCTTTGTATCTACGTTTGTTTCCCCTTCGGCATGAAATGGCACCATTTCATTCCCAACCAAGCTAGCTGCCTCCTTCTCACTATTTAAAGATGCTTCTGCTTTCTTTCCCTTCCCTTGTCCTCTTGTTGCCCTACCTACTCTCCCTCTATTAGAGGAAGAACCTCTTTCAGATGTCCCCCTTGCCATCGTGCTCTAATGTAACAACACACATATATAAATGAAATATAATGTATCTTTCCAAATCTTAAGTTTATATATGTACTTGTATATATACTTTCATGCCATATATATATATATATATATATATATATATATATATATATATCAAGCCTATATATATACTTCCATACCATATATATATGTACATCCAAACTTATATTGGACCATATTAGTGTGTGGCTGCTTGTGTGTAGCATATACCTATTAGAGCATGCATGCTTCTATGGACAAATGTGTATGATTCTATGTATGAACTTGTATTTAGGGATCCTTATATGCACATGTATGCTTTTTAGAGTATGTTCTGGTTTGCTTGTTGTATTATGTGTGTGTATGCTTACATTATTATATATGTGTATACATATGTGTATGCATATGCTTGCATGCTTATATATGTGTATACATATGTGAATGCATATGTGTATGCATAGATTCTTAGAGTATGTTCTGGTTTTCTTGTTATATTGTGTGTGTATGTGTATGTGTATGCTTGCATTCTTGTATGTGTGTATACATATGTGTATGTGTATGCTTGCATTCTTATGTATGTGTATGCTTGCATTCTTGTATATGTGTATACATATGTGTATGCATACGTGTATGTGCACCCTTTCCTTGCATGTGTGTGTGTGTGTGTGCATATGTGTTAATATATAACAATAAAAGTGTATGCATGTGTATTTATAGACACTTATATGTATATTTATGCTTTATGTGTATGGGTACCCTTCCCTTGCATGTGTATGTGTAGACCCCCTTATATGCTTATATATATGCTATGTGTGTATGTGTGATTGTGTATATGCATGTGTGTTAGTATACAATAGTATAAGTGTATGCATGCATTTTTAAAGATACTTATATGTATGTGCATGCTTTATGTGTATGTGTATATATGCTTGTATGCTTATAAATGTGATGTGTGTGCGTGTGAGTGATTGTGTTTAGGCCTGCGTGTTAGTGTATGACAGTATAAGTGCATTTATAAATACTTATATATATGTGTATGTTTTATGTGTATGTGTATGTTTTATGTGTATGTGTACCCTTACCTTCATGTGTATATGTATATATGCTTGTATAATTATATACGCTTGTATACTTATATATATGATGCGTGTGTGTGATTGTGATTGTGAATATGCCTGTGTGCTAGTATATAACAATATAAGTGTATGCATGTATGTTAGTATATGCCAATATAAGTATATGCATGTGTATCATTAGAGGATGTTTTTGACAATACTGAGGGTGACATGGTGTCTATAATTATTTCTATATGCATGTATGTTAGTATATAACAATATAAGTGTATGCATGTATGTTAGTATATGCCAATATAAGTATATGCATGTGTATCATTAGAGGATGTTTTTGACAATACTGAGGGTGACATGGTGTCTATAATTATTTCTATAAAACAGGAAGTACATAATGGAATATGGTAAGGAAGTACTGTTAACGAAAGTCAAGAAGGAATACGAGACCTTGACTCAAATTTTGAGATGTTAAGCATTTGTGTAGCCTTTCCAAAAAAAAAAACAACTTCAAAACATTAACGGTCATAGGGCAGTATTTTAGAGATCTTGATGAGTCTCGCTTATAGAAGTACGCTTAAAGAGGCTTTCAATAGTGTGACTACATTCTCTCATGTGAGTGTACTACCTCCAGCTTTTGATGGAAACATTTTGTTTGCATTTCCTCCTCAAAATGAAGGGAAAATGATGCATAGAATGGAAACATTACGTGGTTAACATTATTGGCAATAGTATGTGTTGACACATGCAACCTTCCCAGGAGTGGTTAGAAGGTCTTCATGCATGGGACATATAGTTTGTGCAAACAAATTGTGCCCATATTTCATTAGGACAAGAGAGAAAAATGAAAGTCAATGGGAAGCAAGGTCTACAAATGGGAGATTACTTAAATGAAAGTCAATGGGAAGGAAGGTCTACAAATGGGAGATTGTTTAAATGTCTTCATTGAAAACTCAAGAGAAAATTGTTGCATGCATGCTTTGCTACAATTTACTATTACATTCCAAAGATAGAGGGAAAATTGTACAGTCGTTACGTTATTCATGTGGGGAATCATAATCATCCCTTGGCCTCAACATAGTCAATTAAACAGGCAAAGGACATGGAAATGAAGGTTTAACAGCAAGTCCATGATGATAACTCTTTAGGGGGACCAAGTCATGTGCAACGGCGGAGGATAATAAAAGATTTCATCTTTGAAGATACAAGGGAGTCCTTAGATAGTAATTTCATAGATAATGACTACCTACAAACCATTTTTACAAAGATCCAACCCCACTGGTGGACAAAATAAGATGGGTTAAGTGCTCTCTTGAGTATGCATTTAGTTTGTAGAATAATGTTGATATTGTATGTTGTGTTCACAATTTGTGTGTGTATGCAAGGTTACACGATGGATGGAAAATGAATGTGATCTGCATAAGTTAGGACCAGACAACCAATTTAGTATTGTGGAACTAAAAAGAAGGTGCTCATTTAAGTACACCCATAGTGTTCTTTTCCCTGATATGTTAGAAGATGAAGATCCAACAAGGTGCCATGTGTTTAAGATGTCAATAAAGGGGGCGGGGTTAGGGGTGGATTTAGTTAATTGGATGCAACTAGGAGGTGACTTGGAAAATTTTTGGGTTTTCTTTGATCATTGTCATAGAATCAATGGTTGGGCAACAATGGGGGCACATGTATATGACCCATATATCCAAGAATTGCTAGCCATAGTAGTCTTTGACTTCAAGGTTGAAGATGATAATGCACATATTACATTTTAGAACATGTTAAATAGTGTCATGGAAAAGTGCAAATTTGGGAGACCAAAATTTAGAGGATTCATGGCAGATGAGGCATCTTCGAATTGGAATGTAGTGAGGGTTGTGTACAACACATGACCAGATCATGTGAGTTCCATTGAGAGAAAAGCATGGTCCAAAACACTCGTGATTATATTAAGCCACCCTTTCAAGAGGAACACAAGAGGAAGTGTAGAGTGTGGAAAAATGTGCCCTCTAAAGAAACAACTGAAATATAGTACAGGGTTCTTAATGGTGGGAGGGTGGGCATGCTTACAATGATAATATTCCAAAACTGCATACCTGGCCAAGATGGTGGCATGCACGTATATCTCATTAGGGGGAGTTTATGAGAATGGTATGCATGGAATTGTTGCACTTATGTGTGAGTATAAGGCAATAAAGTGGATTCTAATAAATTATTTTTTGTTTTCTTGGCTAGGGAATGGATGATTAGTATGCTATTCCAACGACTAATTTGTCTGAGTCAATGCATGGGAGTTGGTTGGCAGCAGTAAGCCAGAAAAAGAAAATAGGATTATATGAGGCATGTGTGGGTGATATGTCAACGAATCTTCTATAAGCATCAAAGTACACCGCGTTCTTGAGTGGACAACATGGTGCCTCATTAGAAGAACTGAAGAGAAGAGCTGGTGAGTTAAATGTGAAGAATAAAGGTACAAGAAAATTGTCAATTAGATCAATAAAGCAACAGTTGAGTTGGGGGTTGCATTAGGTAGCCTTCCCATGCATGGGGGGCTTGAGACAGTGAGAAAGAAAAGGGGCAAGGCAGTGCTAGAAGGAATTGATGAATTGGATAGCAACACATGCCTGAATACATTCATGTGACAACAAATTCAAGAAAGAAAGCTAATTTGGGTTCGACTGCAACACTGGAGGCTAAAAATAGGGAGCAAGTAGTGGTGGAGGTGGAGACAAATGATGCGCTATGGGAAATACGACGATGTAAGCCATTCAACAAGGCAAGGTGCAATGGACGTATTCTAGTAGATACAAATTCAAAATGTAACAAACTTGTGAATTTGAAAGCTTAAGTAGAAAAGATATTGCTTTCATAACCTATTTGCATTAGTTTCATTACATTCTCCTCTTCTCTTTTCAAAATTAAAACAAATAGGGTAAAGAAAAGTAGAATCTTTGATTGCTTGAACTAAGTGTCACAAGATCTTCTAACCTTGATTCTCAATGAGTATTGTGGGCCCAGTCTATGTTTAATTAAATGACGTGGGTCTTTTTTTTAATATTATGGTTAACAAGATCAATCAATATGATGATAAAGATATATGTAGGATAGGATAAGAAAAATTCCATGGATTAAATCTAAACTTTTGAAGTAGGAGAACATGCATACATTATACATGGTACACTCAATTTTTATATGAAGACCAATCTCATTATGCCATGACTACCTATAATGTGAATGTAGAGCATTGTTTGGTGCATATAACTTGAAGAATAGGATTTGCCTTACATGTATTAAAAGTTTCACATGAAGCATATCCTTTCCATACATATTTATGAGGATGGTTAGGGGCGATAAATACTACCTTCTGCTTCTTGGGTAACTCCTTGATAGTGTGCAACATAAGGATATTATGAGCATATATTTTGCTAATGGGTTTGGTGATATATGTTTTTGGCCAACATTAGATGTGGCTATGGAAAGGCGCAAAGAAGTTTTGGAGGTGGACTTCAATCCTGGACTAGAAGGCTATCATGAAGATGGGGCCAACACACATGGATTAGAAGGCAATCATGAAGATGGGGCCAACGCACACACGGACATGTGAATTTTTGAGAACACGAAATCAATCAGCCTATGGATGTGCCAATTTATAATGTTGCATGTAGTCTTCTTATCAACAAGAGTACTCCCATTGTAATACTTTGATTTATTTTCATGATTTTTTTTGAATTCTTAAAAATCAATGCAAATTTTCTCCTTAAAAAAGTAGGCAGCCACCATAATAGTGATTTTGGTTTTGGAACTAAGTCCTACTTTACAATCATGATTCCTTTTTATATAAGTTGTAGATGTTTGCCCCTATGTCACTTTGTAGTGGTTTGATAAAAAGAGTAACCACACTTGTCCAAACACAAAATGCTAATCAGAACATAATATATATATATATATATATATATATATATATATATCCAAATATAAAAATAAATTTGCAAAAATAAACCTCTACCCTTGGATCGTTGATGATTGACTTTTTATTATAAACAATATACTTACACAAATAATAAATGCTAATCAAAACATCTCCATACCAAATTTAAGAATTTAAAAACACTCTTGGAGGGCTTGATGACTAGATCCAAAGAGTTTTGAGTGAACAATTAAAAACTTTAAATTTCTGTTTTTTTAAAAATAAAAATGTTTGAAATTGTAAGCAATCATGGGCGGTTTCTCAGAACGAGATGGGTTAGGCGTGAGGTAGACACACGTGGGGACATGGGAGAGTGCAAGTCGTCCACACGCAACCCCGTAGCATGCTCGTGGAGTCCGAGGCATTCTAAGACAGAATGACTGCCTCTTCGTCTCTCCCTGCAGGGCTTGCCTGTATTTGAACCCTCGCTTTTCAACACGCAGAGAATATCCCATATCTCACAAGGCTTTGTTGGGCGATCTCCTCTCAACATGCCCACCATCACCAGTGAAAGCTTTTCCTTCACCCCTTGCTCTCAGGTACCCTTCTCGTTTGGTTGTTTTCATGGCTTCTCTGCAGGTCCCCCTGCCCCCTTGTGCTGATCCTCGTACGATTTTGCAGCCTTTCCTGCTTGGCAGTAAATCTTTCAGTACTACTGTGCGCTGGAAAGAGCGTTTCTGCCCGTGTGCCAAAGGCAGCAGCAACTCTGAGAATGGCTCAGACAATGGATCCGAGCAAAGCAAAGGTATTTCCCGAGAAGCATTACACTTATCAAGTCTATTTGTGTGTGTGTGTGTGTGTGTTGTGACATGTATATGTGTATGCGTTATCTCTATGTGTCATATATCCAGATTGATAATCCTGTATTGCGTCATATAGTTATGTATGTATGTGTCATAGTTGCATTAACGCTCAGTATTCATATTAAAATCAATGCTATGTGTTTATATGTGTGTGTGGATTATGTCATGTATGTATGTGATGTGGGTATATGTATATATAATACATACAAATTTCGCATTGGCACAAATGTGGTGCACAGTTTTTTTTTTTTTTGGGCATATATGGTGCTCCATTTTCACACAGTCATGCATACACATGCATACTCATAAACACATATGCACATGCACTTGTATATACCTATGCGAGCTTACATTTTTGCATATATGGTGTTCCATATATACACATGCATACTCATAAACACAGATACACACACATGCAGTTGTATATATGCATGTGTGCTTACATGTATAATACACCATATACACATAAATGAATGTGCATAAAATATGCACGTGAATCTCATACACTTAGCATGCATTTATGAATTGTGTATACCCACATACAGTACATACAGGCATGCTGTAAGCTGTTGTTGTTGTTGCTTATTTGCATTCACAGGAGAAAAGCAGGCAGTTGACTGGGACAAGGCTTGGTCCAGCTACAGGCAACAAAAGAGAAAGCCTTTTCTGTCTATGTTTGACATGGACAAATACGTGACACGAGGCCCACAGAGGAGCGAGTATCCCCTTTCAGAAGAAATTGATCCTCTCAAAAGGACAGAGAGGTCAGCATTGGGGTTTTGGACAGACTCAAAATTCACAATGGCTGGGTTTGGGATCATTATGGGTTTGTTTATTTACATGGTTGTGATAGTCGGGGCGCCACCTCCAAAGTGAAGCTGTCCGGAGCTTGTGTATATGCATGCTTGTACATTTTGTACACCAATTTGTGCAAGGCAAAATCAGCCAAGTAAGGCCTGCATGGCTGCAAGGCTGGCAAATTCCATTTAGAAACAATTTGAGTGGTTTGTCCTATATCGATGCGAGCTTGGGAATTCCCAATGGTGTCAAGGCTGCACTTGTCTCATATTAAAGTTGGTCTTGTGAGTGTGGAGGATTGTGAACCTTTTGTACACTTGGGTGCATTGTTCAGATAGAGTAGTAGGATTCAATTCTTTAGTCTTTGGCCATGTATCATTGTGAAGCTTTCTTCTACCCTTAGTAAAGTTGTTTCCATTAAGTAGTATCATGTTTGTTTGCTTGAGATCATTCATAGCCGTGTGCCTTAAAATGGTTAATAGCTGCAACTCTTTAACAACTTTTGTTTTAATGTTTACCTGTGTGCTTGATCGTATTTTTGCTAACTTTTTAAAAAGGCCAGGTAACACGCAGGAGTTCCTAAGAAGTCTCGTAAACAACTTTTGAATATCAATATCTTCATCTTATGTACATAGGTTAGCTCTTTTTAATCTTATGATATCATTGTGAAGGAAATCTATCAACTCAAAAGCAAATTTTTGCTTCACCGTTCCCTCGAGAGGGATGCCATACCTTGTAGCTTTTGTACATTGCTAGGGCTACCAGCATAGCCTTTTCAATATCGCGCCACCAATGCTGTGCAAACAAACCATGTTAAGAAATTAAAGGTTCTACTAGAACCACAAAGCTATGCCTCATGAAATTGAGAGAGAGAGAGAGAGAGAGGGATTGAGATTATCTTTGCCTTCTAAGGTTGAAGATGTCCTATCATTCAAGTTCTTTACAGAATTGGTAAATGGAAGGAAACCCTTCTTTGACTAGGTGTGGATGTCTTGTCTTGAGTATTTATTCGGTGATGGGAACACTTCGCAAGCGGAATGTGTGCAGGTAGTAGCAAAGGTTGAGCATTAAAGGAAGACGATGACATATTATCGTCTGTGGAAGTCCGAATACGGCCTTTGGAACCATGACAGAAATACAAATTTTTTTAACAAGTGCTGTGTGCTTAGCAGGGTGATGTCTAGCAGTGGATATGCAGTGCCTAGCAGGGTGATGTCATGCAGTGAGGGTGCCCATTCATAGGACGTGTGTGAGACACAACGTATGACCAAGCATCAAAATTGAGCAGGTCTAGTCTGTCTTTGGAACCACAACAGAAATACAAAATGTTATAACAAGTGAAAACTAGCTAGTGTGAGTGCTGTGTGCTTAGCAGGGTGATGTCTAGCAGTGGGTATACAGTGCCTAGAAGGGTGATGTCGTGCAGTGGGTATACAGTGCCTAGCAGGGTGATGTCAGCAGTGGGTTAACCTATATAAGGGTGCGCATTCAAGGGGCTTGTGTGAGACACAACGTATGACCACACATCAAAATTGAGCAGGTCTAGTCTACCCAGGACGACCTCGATGAATGCTATTAAAACTCTTGCTGACCTTGAGGGGTGGATGAGAAGAAAATCTGACTCTTCCTCGCAGTTAGTACGCGTGAGTAGAGCGTGTTGCATGTTCTGACCAGATCGGACTTGAATTCTATGCATATGCGGTTGACAGTGGATGGAGAGGCCATACAAGCTGCCATAGTCTTGTCATCCTCCTGTCCCATTGTGCAGTCTTTGGAATCCTGTGCGGAGGGAAGCAACTATGACCGAGCAACTATGACCGTGGCAATATGGGGAGGCGGTCAATACGTGACAAGAATAGTTGCATGGGTCAATATGTAACAAGCACAAGGAGCTTTTGATCATTCTTTCCCATCAAAAAAAATATTATTCACTAGATAATTTAGTAGGTAGAAATGAACATAGCTAGTAACAGTGCAAACTACTTATTAGATAATGAGAAATTATCTATCTTAAAAGAACATTTTCTAGTTAAGCTATCTAGTAAGTGTTCCATAATTACCTATGTTAAAGAACATTTCCTAGTTATGCTATCTAGTAAGTGTTCTATTTTCCTTACTTTGCACTTTTTCTAGATATGTTCATCTCTATCTAGGGAATTATCTAGTGAACACCTTTTTTCTTTCTATATGGAGAAGTAAAAAAGGCTCTTGTAACATATATAGTAAAATCTACCTATAGAGAAACCCTACAATTTCTTATGTATGTAATTTGTATTTAACAATTAGCAATTTGTGTATTGAAATAGTTGTGATACTTCCATTACTAAAATAGTACAATTATTATGTACTAGATCAAACGAACCACACTAAAAAATGAGCATTAACTATAGATACATACACACATACATATATATATATATATATATATATATATATATATATATATATATACACGATATTTATGTATATGTATATATACACACACACATACACACACGTCTCATGCATGCATGCATGCGCACACACATACACATATATGTACATATATATATATATATATATATATATACACATATACATATATATACACACACACACATATGTGTGTGTGTGTAAATACATATACATACACATACATACATACATATTGTCACGGAGCGTGTAACATGCATATGACTCGACCACGAGCAGAGTTTGGACCTCGGAGCATGGCTGGCGGTTTAAGGGTGAGATGCCTAGTGGTCGGAGTGCCACAACCGTCGTAAAACGAGTTTGACGGTCGGATGACCGGCCAGTGTGTTCCGGCATGCCTACAAATAACTACGTGAGTGTGTGTGGACATACACATGATCTCTAAGATTGGGTGGTGAATCAGGGCCAAGTCTTCTTCCCCTCCTCTCTCGCATGGCTATGGTGAGCCTACTATGAAACATTGGTATCAAAGCCTATTGTTCTGTGTAGCACATGTATGCCTACTGTTCGCTATCTCCCACTGTCGCTAACATTCGCCATTGCTATCAGTGGTACTCGACGGTGCACGCGCCCAACAAAACCGCCTCACTGCTGCTACCCGACATTGTGAAGTCTTGAAAGTTGTCAAAACGTCACAACCCGCAGGAGCATCTTGTTTGCCTGCTACTGCAACGAGATGCTGCTCACAGAGAGCCCCGTGTTCGAACAGTACTACAAGAAACAACATATTGTGCCTGGGAATGAATGGGATGAATTTCTTGCGATTCTGCACAAGTCTTTTCCTATGGTGTTTCGAGTGCAGCAGAAATCAGATACAACAGGAATTGTTGAATCTTTGAAGGGAGACAATGAGGTTGATGGGGAGAGAGAGGAGCTTGTGAAACCACTTCCTTGGTAACTTGGAAAACTTGCTTGGCATCTGTTGATTCAAAAGTAGGTGGAGTTTGGGAGCGACGTTCTTCACCCAACGAGTGTCCATGACTATTGCATCGACACGCACGCTCACAGACAGGTGGCATTAGCTCTACCATTTTTCATATCTTGGTTGTTACAAGTTTGGGAAGAGTGAAAAGACTGGGGCCTGTATAGCATGCAAATCACTCAAAACACCTAACTCAAAACACCCAACAGCCTTGTAGCTATCCTCTGACCCTCTGTTGATGTAGTCGGACACCTAATCTCCCTTTGTCTGAATCAACTGATCCACCAAAATGTCTGTCTGGGTTAGATCTGACTCTTGTCAGAATGCACAGCGGAAGACTAACGCACATGGGAGACGTATCACCATCGAGCACCACGAACACCCCCAACGGGCACTGTAACATATCTCTCCACCGGCGGGCTCCCATCTCCCGGTGAGTTGCCTCCCAAAACACCAGCCGGAGAAGATAATTATGACAAGGTGCCACTCTAGCCTATATATGGCTCTGCAACTTCCCATGCTTCCACTTATGGGATAATCCAAGGCACCTTCTAGCCATAGATCACAAGCTCGAAATCGCCAACCTTTCAACACCCTCCCTCGATTTGAGCTCCGCAAGCCAGCGAGATGCGAGGGGGTCACCCAGGACCACACGCGCCTGAGCCGCCTAGGACCACTCACGCCCGGGCTCTGATACCATGTCAGAATGCGCTGCGAAAGACTAACGCACGTAGGAGACGTATCACCATCGAGCACCATGAACACCCCCAATGGGCATTGCAGCATCCCTCCACCGGGCTCCCATCTCCCGGTGAGCTGCCTCCCAAAACCGACCGGAGGAGATAATTATGACAAGGTGCCACTCTAGCCTATATATGGCTCTTCAACTTCCCATGCTTCCACTTATGGGATAATCCAAGGCACCTTCTAGCCATAGATCACAAGCTCAAAATTGCCAACCTTCCAAAACAACTCTCAACAACCCTGATCTTCAGTCCTAACTTTCAGCTGACCTCCTCTGATTTGCTTCTGACCTTATCTGACCCTAGCTGGTTGATGCTGACCCTTGTTTGATTCAGCTAACCTTATCACACTTTCCATCAACTTCTTGTCCTCTAGACTCCCAAATTTTCCTCTAGAACCAACAACCCTAAAATCCCTTGCTCCAAAACCCTACTGATCATGTCAACTAACCTTTGTTGACTGTTGACTCCTGTCTAATTCAGCCCTGATTCACTTTAGACCTTCCTATTTATGTGTCCTTTGACACATGCATATCCTCAAACTCAGATCCCACAAAGATTCAGCACTACAACCCCTTATTTGACATCGGCTGCCGTCAGCTGACCCCGTTTGATATCTTTCAGGTCACAAAAAAACTATGTCTAACTCTGACATACTTCTAGCTTTCAAATTTGACCCTAACTAGCTTCCTCTCAGCCCAAAATATTATTTCTACCCTTCTTCACTTTCAGTTGACCTATCGTGACACTCAACTACTGACATTAAATGATCACTGTCTGCTGACCCCAATTGACCGTGTCCCTAGTCAGCCAGCTCTCAACACTAACTTAGACATCACTCACAATTGATCTTCTCAACAATCTCAATCAAAGCATCATAATCACCATAACCAAATCACCATATCATAAAACTCAACCATCCACTTACAATAAGTTCAAACCCAAGCACTCTATTTTCTTCATATTTGCAAAATCAAAACCAGTCTCAACAGCCTTGAGACTTTGGGCTCAAATAAGAAATAAAAAAACATAAAATAGCTCCCTGCACCAGCTCTCCAAGTCTTCATCTTCACTCCACAGCTTCAAATCTTCTTCTGTGGATTTCTCTCTCTTTCACTCACTCTCTCTGTCTTCTTCTTCAAACACAAACAATAGTTGAGCATGTCCTGGGTAGCACCAAGTTCTAATAGAGATCCAGATAGAGATCTTGGCTTGCCTCCTGCAACCCTTAGCTGATCCTTTGACTCTCTCACTCCCTCTGCTTTGGCCTAGCCTACACTTACTCACACTGCTTTGAGATCCTCACTCTGCTTCTCCTTCCCTTTGGGTCTCACGCTCTGCTCTCTCGGCTCTCCCTCGATCTTTAGCCAAAACCTCTTTTTATAAAAAAAGAAGAAGACTTTTTCTACCTTCCTAAAAGAATCTGCCACCGAATGACTTTGAATTTCCCCCATCTCTTTCCTTTTTGTTGCCTTCGTTCTTCTAGATCTCTCTGCATCTTCACGAACAACTTCCCTTTTCAGCAAGTGTATGGCCTACCCACATGCCCCAGCTGTTTAGATTGATTTCAAATTATGTTGACCATCTTGCCCAACAAAAGCTCATTCTAAACCAACATATGTACAGTATAACTTCCTATCTAACACAATTGTGCTAGCTCCTAGACACATCCTAATGGAAAAAAAGGGCTTCCAAAAAAACTACATCACAACCACAATTATTTTTGCATCTATTTGCCCCTGCCATTGTTCAATTTAAATTTGACCATGTCCTGACTGTATAGGGCACAAAAATCATGTCACAATTTGCATATGTAGCCGTGAGTTGGTAGGGTTTGAGTTGGATTTGAGTACTCATGCCTCCCGTGGGCTGTAGTTAGATACCGGGGTGGTTGCCAGCGTGGAGGTTTTTTCCAGCCACGCTGGCGTGGCCACGCTGGCAGCTACCACCACGCTGTAAAAAAATGACGCTGGCAGCTACCACCTGCCTAGTTCCACCGCTTCCACCGCCGTTGCTTTGAATGCGCCTGCGCAGCGATTTTGTCGTGTTCTGCACCATCTTGTGGAAATGTTCTTGCGTGCGTGGAGCCTATGATGCGCAGAGCCTCACAGAGGCGATGGACCCTGTGACCTTAACACGGCTTCTTGTGAGCGCTTAATCGATGGTGCACTTGCAGCAAGGGCTAGCATGACTAGCAATGCTCTGATCATCATCAGTACTAATCATGGCAAGCTTCTCAGGATCTAAGCTACGGCTGTGATTGGAAAGCTCCATGGAATATAAATAGAAGCTTCTAGCACTCTAGCCCTGATGTTATTCAATCCTATCATCTTCTCTTATATATACACCAGGGGATCATGTGATTAATTAATGCGTTAAGAGGTATAAATAAAGGTAAGGATGTTGATGGTCAATATACGGTAGGATCAGATTTTGTAACCTCCTGACAGCACACTACCTAAAGCCCACTTTTAATTAAGATATTAATTCTCCCTGCAAGCTGTTAAGCAAGTTTTAATCACATGTGATTATGCTTGCAACCTTTTATGGGGCTAATGCTTGCAAGTTCACTGCCACCACCCTGTCAGAGACTCACGATCGGCTTAGCCTAATATATCAAAATAAGGAAAAGAAACGTGTGGGAGTAAATCATGAAAGCATGGGGGGATCCCATAAAGGGAAACATATTGCTCAAATCCATGCAATCCCTTGAGATCATTATCAAGATGGGGCACGTGTAAAGGCTCCCAAATGTCCCCAAGATTGCATTGGCCTCCTTTTTTGTAATAATAGAAAGAAGGTCTTTACCCGTATAACTCATTCCCCTTAATCTATTCAATTATTAATAAAACCTACAAGTGAACTTTTTTGAAGAGACTTTCCCATGGGCACACTAACTACTACGTACCACCCTTTCTTGCCGGCCAATCTCAGCTTTTTCAAAAGCACCCTCTCAATAATGCCCCACATTTTTCTTGCACCACCACTCCCACAATCCAAACTTTAGTGCATATGCCCAAATGATAATGGGTGCCTCGGTGCTCCAATCATAAGCGCCCTACGTCCAATCATAAGTGTCCTAGCTCCAATCATATGTGTGCTAGCAAGAGGCGTACGTGCTCCATTATACACCTTACCTTCTCCCTCCCAGTATGAGTTTCTTTCAACTTTTGGCTCTAGCTTTCTCATAACTACTAGGCTCACAACAAACATATTTGTGGAGAAAACATATATGCATTTGTGCATGTTCGACTCAATAAGTGACTAAGCATGTGAGTGAATAATGAGTGATATACTCTCACTGAGTTTTTCATTCGAACTTTCTTCCTTTAAAGCTAACATTAGCATGCCCTAACAAAATTGCTCTCTTGATCTTCTTGTAGCGTCCACATGTTGAATTTATGATTTCAAAATGAGAGGTTGTTTTCCCATGGATAACAGGTTTTTAACTTTTTTGATTTGCTTCCACCACTGCAACATTGAACACATCACCCCACCCACATCCACCCAATAATAATATGTCATGAGAAAATAACTCTTTGTTGTTGAAAGAGAAATCCATTTTATTAGAGAATTCCTCAATAAGAAACAAAAATAAGTAGTGCTTAGAAGATGTATTCTACCTTGTGGGATTGAATTGTACTCATTTGTATTTTCCATGCTCAAATGTGTCTATGGATTACTTGTTTGTATTTTGCATGCTCAAATGTGTCTACATATCACTCTATGTGATGTAGTAAGCTATATAACTCCATGTACTCGTGCGTAGTTTTCATGCTCAAATGTTTCTGCATATTACTCTATGCAATGTAAACTAGAGAGCTATGATAACTTTTAAATTGTAGTTAATGAATGATTGCAAGAATAAGTAAAGCATCAACTACACTTTCAAATTTATTGTCTTTCCATGGCTGAATTTAGGCTTCATAATTATTATCATTTAAAAAAGATAAACTTTTTAAACTTACAACTTGCTTTTAACCCTATTACATTTTCATATATTCTAACCATCGCCATGATAATGCAATATATCTCTCACCACATCCACTTTGGCAATACTTGTAGAACGTAGACAAGGGAGATAGAGAGAGCCTACATTGTACATTACCAAACCTTAGAACAACAATTTGTAAATCACAATAGAGAGCCAATATAGATTTGAAAATCCACCTTCATGTAATACGGGCTTCATGATACAATGGTTATACATTCATACATATAGATGCCATCATGTAATCTGGGCGTCATTGCCATCTAGCTCGATTGTTGCTTGCATCGACTCTTTAACTGCACGTGCATCCAATTTGGCTTGCATGGAGGGGCGTCTACCCTTAACTGTAGCAATGAAGGAGGTGCCAACTTGATTGTCATCCATTGTTTTGCGCTTCTTCCTGTTGATCCGTTTCTCAATGAAAGACTTTGCTCTCTTCAAGCTATTCCCAAAGCCATCTCTAGTTCGTACAAAAGACTTTGCAAGCTCAATGCCCTCCTCTCTTTGTGCTTTCAATGTATGTAGTTGCCCAAGTGTCTTCTTCATGCTAGTGGTAGCCTCATGAATAAGCTCGGCATCATCCTGCACAAAATCCACAAGTTGTTGGAAAGTGTCATGTAAATGATTCAAGCTTGACCTCTGTGTAGACTTTGAAGATGCATCCTCACAATTGTGCCCTTCCTCCAAGCTCGCATCATCCTCAAGTGGCACTCCGATGTTGAGGTCATCAGGCTTAATCTCAAGTAGTCTCCTCGGGACCGTCTCCAAGGCACTATCTTCATACATGCTCACACAATGTGACACCATACCTTGCTCCTGAACACCGGCCATGAGCATCACCTTGATTTGATGCTTGCATATGTTGCCAAGCTCGGACCAATGGCATGTACAACATGCCCATTGACAATCTGAGTTGTAGACGGTGTACACTTGGTTTGGATTGGAGAGGCTTCGAACATAAGCATCTGCCTTCATGTTGCTACCAATGAATGACACATAATCATCTGGAATTTTGAGAGCTCGTTCATGCGAGCTCTCCACTACCTTCTCAATGGCATTGTTTCTCTTAAATCCCCCTTCCTTCACAACTTGTATGTACCAATAATGAGGTACACAAGCTGTGGTTAGCTTGTAAAGAAGCCAATCCACTCGACGCCCCACCATTTTCTTAGAAGATCCTAGAAATCTGTACTTCAAAACTCCATGGTACGCCTCGATTGCACCATTCGTGTCTTGATTGGAATGTGGCAATGTCCTTGTCGCACACACCCACATGTCTAACATGATGAAGACTTGTAAGCATATATGACCATAAGAGAACATAACACATTGGGAACACATTGAAGCAAGAAAAATAGATCATAGTCACCTATTTTAGGCTGCCACTGCATTTCAAAGTAGTGGAGGAACTCCTTCTCACTTTGAAAATCTTCCTTGAACTTGCATATCATTTCCCTAGCTTCATCCTTGGTGAGCTCATATGAAGACGAGGACCCTCCCCGCATATTCATGATGTTACCAAGCATCCGAAACATGGCCGCACGTGTTGGCCAATCTTTCACCTTTCGAATGAGGTGTTTTAGCCAACACCTACGTACATGCCATAAGCACAAGTACACCGACAAATTGAAAACGACCCTGAGAGTACAAATCCAAGTATTGAGGGTACAAATCCAAGCAATGGTCATAAAGCATTGTCCAAGCACCATGCATTATGTTAGGAAAATTACCTCAGTGCATCAATTTCCCTCTCCGCATCATCCACCATGAAAGCATTTGGCTGCCACGATTTATGGTGATCAAGCATGCGATCTCGAAACTTTGTCAACCAATATCGCACAGCCTCAAAGGTGGCACTTGAGGCAAGAACCCACGCAATTGGGATGCCATTGCGATGTGTGTCAAATACGAGAATTGTATACAAATGGAACTACATCATTTTAGGTATAGTAAGTACAAGTACCTTGACTTGAACACGGCAGAAAACAGACAAGAATTGAAGCATACCTTGTACTTGTTCGTTCCAAATGTGGAGTCCATAGCCAACAAATTTCCATTTCCGAACTTGTCACAAATCTCTCTTTGCCATGGGGTTTGGATCCCTAAAAAGAATTCCTTCTGTACTTGAAGATTTTGCTCCTGGTAAACAAATATCATATCCGCATTTTGTGTACACCATCGCCTTGTACTCTCTGCATCATCATCATGTAGTTGATATGTCTCCATAGCATGTTTCCTTTCAATATTGAGTATATCTTGGAGCAATAAGTAGTCATCCCTCACCATTGGACATTTGGGCTCTTTGCTTTGTCGTATATGCAAACTTTGAATGTGTGCATCGAAAACTTTGTTGTGGAGTAAAGCCCTTGAACAACAAGTTAGAAACCCAAACTTTTTTTTCCAATGAAATCCATGGAGAGAGGAGAAGAAGGGTGTTTCCCTCATTCCTACAAGGCTCCCCATGGCAGATGATATCTTCTTTATTTGTGTGAAAAGGATTAATATAAGATATAACTGCGATGCTAGGATCC
This sequence comes from Cibotium barometz, assembly GCF_041138505.1. Classification (NCBI taxonomy): domain Eukaryota; kingdom Viridiplantae; phylum Streptophyta; class Polypodiopsida; order Cyatheales; family Cibotiaceae; genus Cibotium; species Cibotium barometz. Next base: position 32,500,431 of record NC_141064.1, read on the forward strand.
AAGTATAGACGATTCACCATGAAATGGCATTGACACCCTCGAATGCGCTGTCCTGCTGCCTTGGGTGGCCGCCTTGGCTTAGTCTCTTTCTTGATCAAATTGGCATTTAATTTGGTGGAGGCTTTTACGCTGTCTTCATTGATGGTAGGACAACCATGTAACTCCCCATCGTCAAGCTCATTTTCATGCACATTACTCTTGCACTCTACATCTTTTCCACCCGATTGTTCATGCACATGGCATACACGTTTGGAAGCACAACGTGTCCCAAAAGCACACCAATATCTATTGGCAATGATAATTGGGTATAAGTCTAAAGCCTTGCATGCTAATCATTTAAATAAGGTAATGGAAAATAAACACTTACATTTTGCTCTCAAGCCATGAATCCTTGAATGGCCGTACTAGCGAGCCTGTGCGATGATGGTGGGAGTACCTCGTAAACGTTGTAGGGAAGTCAGGATTTTGTGCTTCACTGTTCACAAACTCGCCTACATGATCCCATGGAATACGAGCTTCTCTTTGCACTTTGTACTTCGACCTTTCATTGTGTACCAGTCTCCATTGTATTCCGGAGACATCAAAAAGACCATGCGTGGGAACAGGGGTGCCCATCGTTTGTTGCTAATTGAGCTAAAATGTCTCGCAGTTCCTGCTCTTCTGCACAAAACCACCACCTTCAGAATTATCGACTAAAGACATCAAAGCACAAGACATTAAAGGTATAAGCTAAAGAAGCTGTTAATGATCTTAAGTACAATATCTACAATGTAATGTTCTCATCATACAAGTGCAAAAAATTGAATGCTGCTCTAGGGCTTCCTTTGTTGACGGCTCGCAAATGTGCGAGGTCTGTGTTTGCTTGCGCTGGAGATGCTTGCTGCTGCAGAGAGCATGGGGTTAGCCCTCTTCAAACGCCCTCCCCTTGGTGGTCTGCCGTGTTTTCAAGAAAAAAGAGTTAGGTTTTAATTAATGACCAACGTGCAGGCTACGTTAAAATTAAGCCCGCTTATTTCACAAATAACAGTGCCATGGACTAATTATATGCAGCTTCTTTCTGGTTGCAGAATCATTTTGCCATCTGCAAAGCTCCATGTACCTCAAAGCAGCCCAGCAGCTTCTCAACGACCATCCAGCTGTTATCGTAATCTCTTATGTCCCAATAACCTGCGTAGAAAGGCTAGATATGATTAGCATTAGCTTAGCTGCACTTTCTAGTTATGAGTGCAATGCTACACATACCAGGTTATATATATATAACGGCTGTAGTTAGATATCTAACTACAGCCGACCTTTGCAAGGTGGAGCACAACAGCGTAGGAGCTGAAAGCAGCTCTCCACGCAACCTAGTGTACAACAATCAGGCCCCGGGAGCTAAAACAGCAGGTGGCATGGTAAACACCATGATCAGCAATGCTAATCAACGGGCTGTTCTTGCATGCGCACTCCAACAACAGCAGGTGGCTCTAACAACAGCTGAGGCTCACCTCATCAAGCGCAGTCAGTATGCCCACTCCAACAGCAGGCGGCTCTAACAGGAGCTCAACGCTCAGTCAGCATCCCAGCCTTTGTGAAGCTCAGCACCAACACGTAGCGCTTCCTAGACGCTCAGCACATGCTCCGTTGTCTGCAGCTTTGCAACGCTAGCACTTCGGCCATCCAGCAGGCGGTGCCAACAGAGGCGCTTCATTGCCTTCCTAGAGCTGGCTCAGCACGTGCTCAACGCTTCATCGCATCTAACGAATGCAACTGGATTTGGAGGCTCAGCATTCAGTACATTGCAAAACTCCAACTCATTGCATTGCCGTAAGCGCTCACAAGAAGCCGTGTTAAGGTCACAGGGTCCATCGCCTCTGTGAGGCTCTGCGCATCATAGGCTCCACGCACGCAAGAACATTTCCACAAGATGGTGCAGAACACGACAAAATCGCTGCGCAGGCGCATTCAAAGCAGCGGCGGTGGAAGCGGTGGAACCAGGCAGGTGGTAGCTGCCAGCGTCATTTTTTTACAGCGTGGTGGTAGCTGCCAGCGTGGCCACGCCAGCGTGGCTGGAAAAAACCTCCACGCTGGCAACCACCCCGGTATCTAACTACAGCCGGAACATTTTGGCAGTGATGCAGCTCGTCCGAGAGTTGCCATTGCTCTTTGGGGATCTGCAAATTGATTTTTAAAGAAAACCTGTGTGCATGATTACGGGCATCCAGGAGGATATGAGCAAATAAGGGCATGTTTTGGTGTACGGGCATCCAGGAGGATATGAGCAAACAAGGGCATGTTTTGGTGTACGGGCATCCAGGAGGATATGAGCAAACAAGGGCATGTTTTGGTGCAGTATGGGAACATTTTGGCAGCGATGCAGCTCGTCCGAGAGTTGCCATTGCTCTTTGGGGATCTGCAAATTGATTTTTAAAGAAAACCTGGAGTGATCAGGTTGGTAATTTTAAAGTTTTCTGCAAATTGATTTTTAAAGAAAACCTGGAGTGATCAGGTTGGTAATTTTAAAGTTTTTCATATTGTGTTTTTATAAGTTATGGGAGTTAACCCCACCGGCCTTTTATGTAAGCGAACATGGGCATTAGTTTCCATTATCCAGATGATGGATGTCAATCAATCTAGCCTTTTGGTCTCTGGTTTATTGGCTTTTGTTTGCTGGGCCGAGAAATGTGCATGTTTTGGGTTTAATTTATAGCTATTTTAATCGTATTTGTTCGGAGATGGTTTTATGCCCCAGATTCTCGTGTTTCTGAAAAGAAACCTGTCTTGACTAGTTAATTTACACCAGCTAAAAGCCTACTTTGAATTGGCTTTAAAAACTCACCGTAGTGTGACTAAGACCAAACTAGGCCCAATGTTCTTATCACTACATGATAAGAAATCATCTTTGGGTTTTAACAATAGGAGTGGTGTTATTTAACAGTCAAAGTGTTGTTTGCTTGATCAGTAGAGACTTTCTTGGCTATTGTTTTTGTGGTGCTGCATAGTCACTATGTAGATTATGCTATTGATAGACTTTACTAATTGTTGGTGGTTGTGACCATAGTCTACTGTGTCTAGAGGGGGTGCTAATACATAGTGATCAGAGGGGTCTCTTGACATGGATATTGAGTTTAGAGCTAAACAAGGTGGTTCGAAAGTAAACTCAAGGAGGTTAGAACTGATTTGGAGAGATCAAAGGAAAACCACAATAAATTTAGAAATGATTACACTCAAATCTAGATCTTGATGTTGGTACGGAGTGGCCAACAGTGTTAGAATTATTCACATTATTTGGAATTTATGGATTTATTTGATGGATATTTATTTTATGTGCAAGCGAGACTGATCACCTCTAACTTGTCACATATTTTGAGCTTATATTGTGAATGTCAGTGCAGATCAGTGTGGCAGGGTTAGTGTGCAGGATGTGTATGGATTCATTGGGCTTGCTTTGACGGAAATCTATTGATGCATGGTGCGTGGCGATTATTTATTCGACAGTGGCAGTGATATTTTATGTGCACATTAGTAGTTCTATTTCATGAGTGAACCTTAGAGTGTTCACATTTTTGTATTTAGGCTTATGCAAGCCCAACGTGGAGATACATATTTTTGGCTACATGTATTTTTGGCTCTTGTTTTTTATACAAGGGAATATATTTAAATACACCATGAAGAGGATGTGAGCCACTCTATGGTGGGGGAGATTTAACCCATTCTTGGGTCGCGTGCATAGCTTTCTTCTATTTTGAGCTTGAGTATTTCTTTCAAGTTGATTTTTAATAGAGGGCCAACTGTGAGCTTCCAATATTGGTATTAGAGCTAGAGAGCCAGGGAACACAGAGAATTGTGCCGTGTACTTTTCTTGTCAGAAAAAAAAAGTTGTGTATTGGGGCACTCAGACGGCCTAGGACTGCTGTCCTTTGCGTGAAGGTGAGAGCCGTCGGCCCGAAGCCCCAGGGTGACACTAGTTGTCAGAGCGCCACCTATCTCCTTGTATACAGTCCACATTGCTAGAGTGGACAGGGCACCGACCACCGGTGAACACATCGGCTACCAACCACCAGATTACAGGCGAGCATAAGGGGCATCTAATACAGCCAGCACACCGGTAATAAGCACATACAAGCGACAGACGGGCAACGCACCGGTGACCTCATCTCTGGTGGACGGGCAGCACACCTGCGAACTCACCTCCCCACAATCCCAATGTGGGTGTCTCTTAAGAGACAAAGAAAAAGGGTAACCTCTTCTCCCATTTTTACCCCACTTGTTTTCCTTATTCAACACTATGTGGGCTTATTAGGGGGGCTACGTGGCATTCTGTGATGATGAACCTGTGAGGAGAAGAAGGAGTAAGAGAGTAAAAGAGAAGAAGAAGAAAGAAAAGAAGAGAGAAGAAGAAAGAGAAGAGAAGAAGAAGGAGAGAGAAGAAGAAGAAGAAGAAGAAGAAGAAGAAGAATTTATATAAAAAACAAACAAATAAATAATATATATATATATATATATATATATATATATATATATATATATATATATATCTTTTGAAGGGGCAATTCTTGTTTTCGCTACATCCCCGATTTCTACCAAGCATCTATAGCCATGGATTTTGATGATGGCACTCAACCACCAACCATTTTGAATATGTCACCACCTCTTCCCGCTCCTACTTTGGAGGAACGTATTCTCCTACTCGAGATGCAACTTGAAGAACAACGCAAATGCTAGCGCAGTCATCATGAGGAATCTCCTGATGTCATGCCTCCCGAAGATGATCGCTTGAGCAAGATTATCAAATCTGTTTTCGACTCACAATGGACTCACAAGGACTCCAAGATCAGCCCGCCGTCGCGCATTCACGTTCTCCAAATTCGACGGTAAAAAAGATGGTCGTCTAGTTCTTTCTTGGTTGATTCAATGTGATGATTCTTTTACTGGTGAACGATTATCCGAGGAAGATAAAATAAAGTTTGCTACTAACCATTTGAGTGATAGAGCTTCTTTGTGGTGGAAAGCACTTCGCATGGGTCCTACCAAGCCTCTCACTTGGGATCAATTCCAAGACAAATTCAAGTCTGCTTTTCTTCCTCCACAATTTCACCTTAACACTTGTTGAGCATGGAATCTTCTCCGCGTGACAGATCGTTATATTTTTTTCGATACATGGAGAGATTTTGGCAATCACTTCTTATGCTTTGTATGCTGGAGGATGTTCCTGAAGAGTCACTCCAACAAAAGTATGAAGATAGTCTTGAGAGACAACTATTCAAGTGGATGTGAACATTTTCAAGCCAACTTCTCTTGATGACGCAATCTCTCTTGCTCATGATTCCGAGCGCAAGAAAGGTTTGCCTCGTCAATTATCTCGCAGTGGGTCAGTATGCTTCTCCACCCAATCGACAATCTTCTTTCGTAGGGAATCAAGGTTTCAGATCTTCTTTTTGACGCCCTCAATTTTATCAATCTCCTTCATCACAACAACGACGTCCATGGAATGGTAATAATAGTAATGGAAGTAGCAATGCACTCACTTTTTTCAATTCAAATGTAAAGAACAATTTTAATACTACCAACCCAAGCAATGTACACCCCAAACCCAATTCTAGTCACAATAGTAATGTACCCACTCCTTGCCCTACCCAACCTCGTGTCAGGGAAATAATGTGCCTACAAGCTTCAAGTGTCATCAAGTGGGACATCGAGCCGACAAGTGTACCTTTCGTCCTACTCAAGTGGCACAACTTCACAATATCGAAGATGACACATACTACGATGGTGATGGTGATGGTGATGGTGATACGGCTCCGGATTGGACGGAAGAACAACTCAACAATGAAGAAGTGGGTACGCAAAGCGAATCGGCAGGTACTTCAATCACTCCTCACTCTTTTCTCCATTTATGAAAGGATCTATTAATGGAAATGATATCACTATTTTTCATGATGGTAGTACGCATGATTTTATTTCCGAAAAGACAGTTCGTAGGTTGCATTTGGAGACTCATCCTTTGTGTTATAAGGTTAAATCTGCATTTCAAGGCACACGCTACACGGGCACTCGTGAAGTACGTGACCTTGAGATACAAATTGGACATTATAAAAAAAATGAAACTTTCTCATTGCACCTTTCCATTCTAGTGATATCATACTTGGTATGCCATTTAGACATGAATTCAATCCACATATTGATTATTCCATGCATACTATGGATTTCACACTAATGGTATTCTCATGAAATTAGTTGTTGGTGATCGTTCTCTTGAGATGTATCCATTATTATCCCATACCCAAGCTAAACGTGCACTTCGAAAGCAATCACGTGCATACATGATTTTAGTTAATGAAGTGCAAGCATATGAAAATAATCTCACTCCTTCTTAGCAAGCATTCATGGCTAAGTTTCAGGATTTTTTTTGTAGATGATTTACCTCCTACCTTACCTCTTTCACGTCCTAGAGATTATTCCGGGTAGCCAACCACCTCATAGAGCTCCTTATTGTACAAATCCTATTCAACAAAAAGAAATAGAACACAAATCAGAGAATTATTAGACAAGAAACTTATTCAACCTAGTAGTTCTCCTTTTGGTGTACTTGTTCTTCTTGTTGAAAAGAAAAATAAGACTTACTGCATGTGTATTGATTATAGAGCTCTCAATAAGATCACAGTTAAGAATAGATATCCCATTCCTCGTGTTGATTGCTTAAAGGTGCATCTTTCTTTAGTAAAATTGATTTGAAATCTAGATATCATCAAGATTGAATGACTAGTTCTGATATTTATAAAACTGCTTTTCGTACTCAAACTAGTCATTATGAATTTTTGGTTATGCCTCTCGGTCTAACTAATGCACCTACTACTTTTGCACGCATTCAATGAATCGTATATTTCCTGACCAACAGAATTGCGTCATTGTTTTCTTTGATGATTTGCTTGTCTTTAGTAATAATTATGTCGAACATGAAGATTATCTTGCATTAGTGTTTAATCTTCTTAAATAAAATCAACTTTATGCTAATCCAGATAAAAGTCTCTTTTCCAAGATGAAATTGAGTACTTAGGCCACATTTTTTCAAGTGAAGGTATCAAAGTTGATCCCAAAAAGGTAAAAGTCATTGAGACGGCACTCCAACATGTGTTAAAGAAGTTAGATCTTTTCTTGGTTTGGCTAGTTATTCTCATAGCACTTCCTTTGACAATATTGCTTAAGAAAGGTCTAGTTTTTCGATGGGGTGAAAGTAAAAAAAAATCATTTGATAGACTAAAATATTTGTTGACTCATGCCCCTATCCTCCAACTTCCAGACTTTACTTGATCGTTCTTCCTCGTAGTAGTCCACTGATGCTAGTGGCTCAGGAATCGGTGCAATCCTCATGCAGGATGGACATCCTTTGGCTTATGAGAATAGAAAATTGACACCTTTTGAACTTTCGTATAGTACATACGACAAGGAGTTATTAGCAGTTGTCCATACCTTACGCATGTGGAAACATTATCTTATGGGTTCTGAGTTTATGATTAAGACCGACCAACAAAGTAATAGATATCTTCTTAATCAACCTCTTATCTCAGACCGCCATATTAAATGGGCATCTTTTATTTAGATTTTTCATCCTCTTATCCAATATCAACCTAGTAAAGAGAATGTAGTGGGCTGATGCACTTAGTCGATAACCTTCTATTTCTAACATTTCAGTGCTTGTTGACATTCATTCTTTGCATGATATGCGTGATTCATATGTTATAGATCCTGATTTTTTTGATGTTTGGCACAAGTTAGAAACTAATAATTGGTCGCCTCTTCATGATTATGCATATAATGATGGTTATATTTTCTTTCAAAAGCGTTTATACATTACACTTCCTTATAGATCTTTTATTCTTGAAGAGATGCATTGTCCCCCATATGTTGGTCATCATCGTGGCATTCTCACTACTTGCCACAACAAGCTTACACTAAACAGGCTAGCAGCATAGAAGACCAAATACTTTTGAAGAAAATGATTTAGTTTGATGTTTCTCAACAGACTTTAGTCTCTGCACAACAACCTTACACTAAACAGGCTAGCAGCATAGAAGACCAAATACTTTTGAAGAAAATGATTTAGTTTGGCTTCACATAGAAAAGTGCAGAGACTAAAGTCTGTTGAGAAACATCCAGCCATTAAATTATCTCTTTATGGGCCTTTTAGAATAACTGCTAAGATCAATGACAATGCTTATCGTTTGTCCCTTCCTGACCATAGGAATATTCATAATTCCTTTCTTATAAGTCTACTTAGACCTTTTAGAAGCACCCCACCTTCTACCCCCATTTTTGATGACCCACCTCTCCTAGAGGCTGATACAAAAATTTTAGTTCCTGAATCAATTCGTGATCGTTCGTGAGCAAACTACGACTCGCAATGGCAATGTTTATGTCAGATATTTGGTTAATTACAAGAATCATCCTATAGAAGAATCTCAGTGGATTCCAGACCATTCCCTTGCTGCACACTCTACCCTGATCAACTCCTTTCATAGACAGTTGTAGTGAATTTTACACTTGGTATTGAGACGAGTGTAATCATGTAAAGGTCACCGATTTGAGGTATCACACGATTGGAAGTTTATTTTGGTATTTGATATTGATATGTGTGAAGGTCACCGATTTGAGGTATCACACAATTGTCAGTTTATTTTGGTATTTGGCATTGGTATGCATGAAGGTCCCTCATTGATTTAAGGTATCACACATGGTTATGTTTTCGTGCAAAGGTCACCGAATTGAGGTATTTCACGTAGTTGTTTAAATATGCAAAGGTACCAACTTTGAGGTATTTCATGTTTAGCAACAGAGGACATTTGCTTTTCATCAGGGAGGAATGTTGGAATTATTCGTATTATTTGGAATTCATGGATTTATTTGATGGAGATTTATTTTATGTGCAAGTGAGACTGATCACCTCTAACTTGTCACATATTTTGAGCTTATATTGTGAATACCAGTGCAGATCATTTGCTTTTCACCAGGGAGGAATGTTGGAATTATTCGCATTATTTGGAATTCATGGATTTATTTGATGGAGATTTATTTTATGTGCAAGTGAGACTGATCACCTCTAACTTGTCACATATTTTGAGCTTATATTGTGAATACCAGTGCAGATCAGTGGCAAGGTTAGTGTGCGGGATGTGCATGGATCCATTGGGATTGCTTCGACAGAAATCTATTGACGCATGATGCGTGGCGATTATTTATTCGACAATGGTAGTGGTATTTTATGTGCACATTAGTGTGCAGCATTTTGATATACATTAGTTTTATTTCATGAGTGAACCTTAGAGTATTCACATTTTTGTATTTAGGCTTGTGCAAGCCCAATGTGGAGATCCATATTCTTGGCTACATGTATTTTTGGCTCATGTTTTTTTTTACAAGGAAATATATTTAAATACACCATGAAGAGGATGTGAACCACTCTCATGGTGGGGGAAATTTAACCCATTCTTGTGTTGTGTGCATAGCTTTCTTCTATTTTGAGCTTGACTATTTCTTCCAAGTTGATTTTTAATAGAGGGCCAACCATGAGCTTCCAATAAGCAGTTAACTTGATCGTTCTATTATCAGGCATGGCTTGTTGTACGCATTTGCACTTTCTAGAAATCATCACCTTCCTTGTCAGAAAAGAGTGTTGATCCATAGCCAAGGTTTCTGCAAGAAGAAGAGTGAGTGCTGATCCGGAGCAAGAAGAAGAAGAGTGAGTGCTGATCCAGAGCAATTAGACGTAGATACTAGCCAAGGTTTCTGCAAGAAGAAGAGTGAGTGCTGATCGGAAGCAATTAGACGAGTCTCTTGGGTTATGTACTGAGACGGAGTGCTCAGGGGTGGACCCTTTATGTCCAGTTGACCTTGTGTCTAATGGGGGTGATAAATTTTTGAAGCAATTAAATCGATATTGGGTGCTGGCTTCCAAACGAGCTTAAATTTTATTGAAGTCACAAACGTTAGGGGCTTAATATTCTAGATAGAGCCTTGAACTTGTCAATTTGGTGTGCCCAAGTGATAGCATACAAAGGATTAGTCAAAGGATTGCCAACTCTCAAAGGACAAGCATAGTCTAGATTATGTGAACCTCATGAAAAAGAAAGTCATAAAAAAAACCTTTATAGCATGCATGCAACTTCACATGATGCTTGTGTTGAAGCTCTATACTTTGCTTCTGTAGTGCTTATGGGATATTGTAGGTTATTTCTTTGATGTGTAAGAAATTAAACTATTCCCAATTAACACATGCATGTGGTGCTTCTTGTTTGGTGGATCTCTTGCCTAATTTCTTTATCCATAGCGACTTTCATGGCTTTGTATAGCATCCATAGCGACTTTCCACTCATGGCTTTGGATAGCATCCATAACCACTTTTCCACGATGGCTTTGTATAGCATAGCCAATTTCTTCATCCATAGCCACTTTCCACTCATGGCTTTGTATAGCATAGCCAATTTGTATAGCATAGCCAATTTCTTCATCTATAGCCACTTTCCACTCATGGCTTTGTATAGCATAGCCAATTTCTTTATCTATAGCCACTTTCCACTCATGGCTTTGTATAGCATAGCCAATTTCTTTATCTATAGCCACTTTCCACTCATGGCTTTGTATAGCATAGCCAATTTCTTTATCTATAGCCACTTTCCACTCATGGCTTTGTATAGCATCCTCAAACCTCTTTGGTTTTTCTAACTCCATCACCTTTATCATGTAAGCATAATGTTTAACCATAAAAGAGTTATAGGTCAACCTTTGAACTAGATGCTTTACCCTTATGAACCTTTGAGGTTGGATTTCTTCCACATGTTCACTTTCTTGATTGATTTGAGGAGTCACTCTTTGAGTACCACTTGTGCTTGGTTCACTCTAGTGATAGTGCAAAGTCCTTTTGTTGGAGACATCATCTCCTCTTTTTCCTCTTTTTCCTCTTTTACCACTTAGTGTAGTGATTGGGATGCCCTTGGCTCATATTTGATGATGATTTCTTTATGCTTATTATACCTTCCATGCATCTCATCAAAGTCATCATCTCAACACACATACCTCTTTTTATTTGTGGTCATAGTACTTGTGGAAACTCTTTTTTGCAAATCGATTCCAATGAATATACATCTCAAATCTTTTGGCTCACGCTTTGTTTGTATCTCATATGACACATGTGGATAACACAAGCATCCAAAGATCTTCAAGTTCACCCAATTAGGCTTTTATCCAATGAACTTTTATTTTGGAGATGTATTTGGATCGATTGATGTGAGCGATTGATTAATCAAGAAGATCACATAATTACATGTGTTACAGGACCATGGTACACGGAGATTAGATTATTCCACAAATTAAATAATAAAAGAAATTAAGCCATAACATCATAGCATAAATAAAAAGCATGAAAGATCAAAGAACATAAAAATCAAAGAACATAAGACTGGGTGCAATCTCCCCCCCGACGTGTGTGGCTCCACTCTCACACGCGGTATTTAAATCATATTAATAAATTTAGCCCTTGGAGTCATAAATAGCATAGCTTTTCCAAAATTGGGCTTTTTACAAAATTGGACCTTAGTCCAATGCTTTTAAAGCATCTCATTAAAAATAATCCTTGCCCAACATATGTACAATCGGCCAAACCATACAAAATTAAATATTTAGCATACGTGCTTAGCACACATGTGCTTAGCTAGATAATCTCGTCCCCCCAATGTCCACCTTGTGGTTGCTCGAACTCATGATCTATACTCAACATAATCCACAATGTTAGATCACAATTACTTTGGAATCACTCACAAAAAATAATTCTAACAAATGGAAATCATTCACTACCATGCTTCACACATGAACCATGCATCACACATAATTATTTGGATTCACTCCCATGATAAAATATTCTGAAAATATCACTCTCGTGATAGTCCTCCCGTTTGAGAAGACAAATGTCCTCGGTTGTACTATTAGCACACACGGGTGATCAAAGACATTAACTATTCCCCACATTGGATTCACTCACAATGTTTTCATACGCATCACACGTATTCACAAAATATATCATTATGTATTTAAGTGGATTCACTCCCATATATCCTCACACACATCACATGTGCCTTAGAGTTGATCGGATTCACTCACGATCAAATTCACAGAACCTTTACACGCGTCACATGTGTCTTAGAGTTGATCGGACTCACTCACAATCAAACTCACACACATTGGATTCACTCACAATGTTTTCATACGCGTCACACATATTCACATCACAAAGTATACCACACGTCTCACACGTGTCACATCTGGTTGGACTCACTTACAACCAACTAGGGTCACCCTCATTAATTCAAAAGAGTTGATTGGATTCACTCACAATCAAACTCATACATTGGATTCACTCACAATGTTTTCATACGTCACACGTATTCAGAAAGTATATCACACGTCTCACACGTGTCACATCTGGTTGGACTCACTCACAACCAACCAGGGTCACTCTCATCAAGAATGTTTTCATACGTGTCACACGTATTCACAACCAACCAGGGTCACTCTCATCAAGAATTATTTCAAAATAGTTGATCGGACTCACTTCGATCAAATTCACAAAATCTTTACATGCGTCACACGTGTCTTAGAGTTGATCGGACTCACTCACAATCAAACTCACACACATTGGATTCACTCACAATGTTTTCATACGCATCACACGTATTCAAAAGGTATACCACATGTCTCACACATGTTACAGCGGGTTGGACTCACTCACAACCAACTTAATCACAATACATACATCACACATGTCACACTTGGTTGGATTCACTCACAACCAAATTAATCACACTTGGGTCACCCAAGATATTCTTTTTACTTATTGTATCTCCCTATAAATTAATTACTATAACATTCCCTCTTGTTCGGGTTGCAACTGACCTTAGTTGTGTATTTATTCACAAACACCAAGTATCTCTCACACAGATACCAACACACATATCTTTCATAATAGATACCAACACAAGTATCTCTCACATACACCTGGTTAATCTGGTTTAAAAAATAGAAAGATAATAATTTGAAGAAAGTGTTTTAAATGAGGTGTTAAGAGTTTAAAGGATGAATGTAAAAATAATAACAAGTTACATACATCGATGATCACTGGAAAAACATATGTGCATCATTGTTAGGTCACCCAAGTCCTGATAGTGTTAAGAGTTTAAAGGATGAATGTGAAAATAATAACAAGTTACATACATCGATGATCAGTGGAAAAACATGTGCATCATTGTTAGTTCACCCAAGTCCTGATAGTGAATGATCTAATATGTATTTTCTACCGTGTATAGAAAGTACATATCAATCATTGAACTCTCTTGACCAATATATTAGAATTTAACTATAAAATTAAACAATGCATAAGTATGAGTTTTAGGTTTACCTAGATGATCATAATTACCTTGCTGTTGAGAATTACCCTCTTGATCGAAAGAGTTGTCAAAGAGCTCGAAGTTGATGGCATCCCACGAAGAATACGTATAATAATCCGGTATGCTTTGATGTCGACAATTCTTCTCGAAAAAGAGCTCGTTCGAAATCACTTCGAAAGATCTTCAAAAATATTTCTCAGAAATAATGTCCAAAATCTTAGTTGCAAATGCTTTTAAATAAATAAATATTTATTTATTTTAAAAGAATTATGGCCCTTTTCTCTCCTTTGAAACCTTCAAAAGTGTTTTTTTTAAAATAAGCTTGTATATTTATAATAATTATTAAAGCTTTAAGTTATAAAGCTTTTTAATGTTAAGCTTTATCAATTATTATAAGCTTTTATATATATATATATATATATATATATATATTTAACAGGGTAGCTATACAAGTTAGCTAGATTCAAAGAGTGAGAAAAAAATCTCTTGTTCTTAATATTTTTCTACTCCTTAGGCTTTGGCTATGGCTCGTTGGTCTGTATGGATTCTTTAGCTGACTTGGACTCCTTTTAACAGGCTTCACTTTAGCCTTTCCTTCCTTCTCTGACACTTTTATTGTTTTCTTCTTTGTGGATGCCCCAAATTTCAATGGAGACATTATGGCCAAACGCTTCTTTTTCAATATTTTTTTCCTCTTTTGTGGTGGTAGTGGGGTGAATACACGATTTGCGAGTATTAGTCTAATTACCTTTGCTCTCACTCACCATATATATATGTGTCTATATAACATGATGTAAACTACAAAAAATAAGAATTGAAACAAGTATTATTATATAATCTAGTAGAGTTTCTTATTGGATCTAAACTTGCGTCGTGCAAGTTTTATGTGACTCTTGTTTTGGTACATTGAAATAAAACAAGTTTTATGTGACTCCCGCTAGGTACATTAAAAGAGAGCATCATCCTCATCGGAAGTGATGGATCGCGACCATGGATTACATCATTAGCAAAATGAAGAAGAACCGCGATGCCACTTGAGATCCCCTTTGGATTCGTTACCATACTTTTGGTGGATGAGGGCACCTTTGAACCTATTAACATCCCAATCCTCCTCCCTCCACTTACAAGCCACCACCTTAGGTACACTACACAACACTCCCACCTTGCCCCATCATGTGTCAATAGCCACCCCCTCAAACCATTATGGAGATCCTAAAACACATCCACAAAAATGAAGACCACCCCCAAACTTTAATCTAATTGAATGGTTACCTAGGAGTACCCTGGCTAGCTAAGGAAAATACAATGCACATGCAAGAAGAACCTAATAGGCATCATTTGACCCAAAGCCCATGACCCAAAGCCCAACCATGAGAGAAAATCTTCCAAGTAAGAGCCCCTGCAACCGTGAGCAAAAATGTACCAAGTGGGAGCCTCCACATGTAATATAATTTTACCCACACCCTGAGCCCGATTGGATCCCCATCAAGTTGTAGAAAGCCAGGGCCTCTACTATGAAGGGAACATGTCCATCCTAGTCACACAAAAACCTTGCTCGTCCTCCACACAACCTTAAAAGCCAAAAAGATCTAGGTAACTACATTGATACTATCCATTACCACCTCAAAAGTTGATGCTTCGTTGCCGACGCCACCTTCAAAGAAGTCGAAAGAGTCCGTGGACTCCAAGTAGTAAGAGGCAACACCTTGCTCATGTGCAGCGGCATAAATGAAGAACCACCCATGGTGCCAAAACCCAAAGAGAACTGTGCTGCCACACTTTTATAGCACCATCAAGCAACCTCAATGCTCAAAAACATCACCATGACCCTACAACACGTGTGCACGCCACGCTGCAAACACCAACTCGCAAGCTGAAACTGGAAAGACATAGCTCAATCAAGCATTCCATCAAAGCCAACTATGGATAGTGTCCAAGCTTTCATCGTGGATGGACTCGTCACCCTTGCCTGCTATAAGCACATGCATGATAAGCCTCAAACCCTAGCCAATGTGCACATATTCAATGTAGCCCTCCCCAGTCAAGCGTAAAGTTACCACCTTCACCCAAAATGATTAAAAATACAAAAACCCAAAAACACAATAAGAAACGTCACAAAATAACTAAAAACATGCATGTGCACACAAATTTTTGGTCAGATCTTGAGACTTAGAGAGAGACAAGGTGTGAGAGTAAAAGAGAAGAAAGGGGGTACAGAGTGCTTGAAGGGTGTAGAGGTGTAAGAGAGTTAAGTTTAGAGAGAGAGAGAGAGAGAGAGAGAGAGAGAGAGAGAGAGAGAGAGAGAGAGAGAGAGAGAGAGAGAGAGAGAGATGTCCATGGAGAGTGCATGGAGGGTTGTCCCATATTACCAAAAAAAGGGGATCTAGAAGAAGTACATTTCATATGCCCTCACGAGCATGTGCCAACAAAAAAGAACGAGTTGAATATTGAGTGGCCTATTATTGGTTGCGCCATTTACTATTGCCATGTGGCTCTTGTTGGAGAATATGTGCTAATTATCACATATGGTGATCTATCTTGCATGATATAATATATATAATATCACCTCTCAAGGCTCCTCTCATCCCTCCAACACCCTTTGGGTGAGTGGATGACAGGATGAGATGAGGGGAAGGGCCTGCTGGCCTGGTTGTAGGTGACTCCTTTGGGTGTAGCATAAACTGGACCTAACAATGGTATCAAAGAGCCTTTGCCATATGTTGCGCGCTGGTCGCTACTGAGCTCCTCTCTGGTGGTGGTTGGTGCCGAAAGCATGTACGACCATGTGTGTGGACAAGTCGGTGTTCAAGTATAACTGACGTCTACATAACGTCAGGTAGCATCATCACTGTTGCCACATACCTCTAAGCTCAGTGTCGTCAAAGCCTCTGGGTATCGCTAGCATCTACCATATCGAGGGGGGTATTAGTTGTGTTGGAATTATCTAAGCCTCAGTGGTGGTGTAAGCTGTATCTAGGTTCTTTAGTGTGAACACATTAGGTGTTAACACATTAGGTTCCTTGTGGTGTCAACACATTAGGTGTGAACCACCTCTATCTAAGGGCCAAAGATAAGGCCTAGATGCCTATAAAGGCATGTACTTGGGTCTTTCATTCTTACAATGAGTACCATTCAAGTTGTGCAATCTCTCTCTCACACTTGAGCTCTCTCTCTCTCTCTCTCTCTCTCTCTCTCTCTCTCTCTCTCTCTCTCCCCCTCTCACTCTCACTTCCATGTGATTGCCCTCAATGCTTTTTTTTCTCAATGCCCTCTTGCTTTTTTTTTCTTGATATGATACCTTGTGCGTTTTTTTATTTCATGTCACCAACTCCATCAGCTACAGCAGTAGCACCATCGCTTCTTTAAGCGTCATTTTCCTCTCTGAGGCGCCTTTGTCGCCCCATAGCAGCAACACGTGCTACCTGTAGTACTACTGCTCAGCCACCTTTGCACAAGGTCACCAAAAGCTTTTCTTCTATGCTACAACAGCTTCAGCTACAATTTTTTTTTTTGCTTAGCCACCTCACATGACTTACGAAATCAAAGGAGCAGCACCTCGTCCAATGCCTATACCCATATAAAACACCGAAGAGGTCTTTTCATGAAGGCATACCAAAGCAACATCGTTGTATACATCATCATCACTGAGCCTTCCATCAAGATGGGAGATAAAATCTTCATCCACAAGAGCTTTACTGGATTGAGGCCTTTGACCATGGATATATTTGATGTGCTCAACCATGATATAAAAGGAGGAGCAAGAAAGCTATTTGGCTTTTGTTGCTCAGAAAACCACTTTGATGCTTGTTTCACTGCATATGTGTTTTGCCTTAATAACTCCTTCATGGATGAGATGTGCATCATCACCAATTATTACTGCTTCATTGAACACATCTACCTTGGAAATCATGCTTGGACCTCAAGTCTCTTTAGCATGGAAACAATGCCGCAAAAGGATCTTCATGGCATCGAGGGGGAATTCTTTCCCAAGTTTCTAATCTATTTTCTATTTTATGTATGAGTCTGGGGTTCTCTGCTCGAGTTGTCCCCCAAAATCTGAATATTTTGGATGTCTTTTGGAGTTGTTGTAAAGCCTTGATGCTATAAAAGGCAAAGATGTATTCTTATCCCAGTTAGGAGTCAGGGGGGGACTAAGTAATAATCTCAGCTTTGGTCATAAGCTGATTGAGGGAATAGTTATGGCACGAGACGTACGCATGGCTAGGTCGCCTCTCTGCAGTGATGTGATGGAGTTGGGGGTTAGTTGCTTTTTTTTCATTCGGATCTCACCACATTCGCTCTGCGAGGGGGGGTGCTAGAATTATCTAAGCCTCAGTGGTGTAGGCTGTGTCTAGGTTCTTTGGTGTGAATACATTAAGCGGGAACCACCTCTATCTAAGGGTTAAAGATAAGGCCTAGGTTCCGGTAAAGGCATGTACTTGGGTCCTTCATTCTTACAATGAGTACCATTCAAGTTGTGCAATCTCTCTCTCTCTCTCTCTCTCTCTCTCTCTTCCATTCATGCGATTGCCAACAAGTTGTGTGCTAGCTACTACTACCACGTGGCTCTTGTTGGAGAATATGTGCTGATTATCCCATATGGTGATCTATCCTTGCATGATATAATGCTTATATATAATATCACCTCTAAGACTCCTCTCATTCCTCCAACACCCTTTGGGTGAGTGGATAATGGGATGAGGTGATGGGGGGGGTTCCTACTTGGTTGTAGGTGACTCCTTTGGGCATAGCATAAATAGATCTAACATTTATCTTGCATTACATGGACCTCCTGCACACACAAGACCAAGTGAATTACCCTAATTTTTGTGGTCTTGCATGGTGTGCATATAGAGAGAGATTAGGGTGAGAGAGAGCTTGAGGCTCAAAAGTCAAGAGGGATGAGAGCTTTTAAAAAGAGAGCGTGTGTGAGAGAGTGATTAGGGCGAGAGAGAGTGTGTGTGATTAGGGTGAGAGAGTATGTGTGATTAGGGTGATAGAGAGATTGAGGCTCAAAAGTCAAGAGGGATGAGAGCTTGTGACTAAAAGAAAGAGAGTGAGAGGGAGAGAGAGTGTGTGTGAGAGGGAGAGAGAGTCTATATGCATGCCCCTTACTGAACCTTTATTTTGAGCAAGTGCATGCATGTTTCCTTGTTTGAGGTAGATGTATAATGGATCATGATGAAATAAAATCCTTAAGTCTTGATGATGCATCCAAAAAAGATGACAGCAAAAGAGTATAAAGAAGAGACTGAGAAGGCGGGAATCAGTTAGACAAAGGTCTCAGGAAAAGGCAGTTGAATAGGAAAAGGCAAAGTTAGACAAAGGTCTCAGGAAAAGGCAGTTGAACAGGAAAAGGCAAAGTTAGCAATCAAAGAGGAAGGAGAAAAAGAATAGGAACCATAGCATTAGAGTGAAAAAAGATAAGAAATTAATCTGGGTAATGAACTGAGCAATGCATACTATGGATCAGTGCTCACTTAAGTAAAGATATGAATAAAGATCTGCAAAATTGCTAATGTCCTATACGGATGTATTTGTATGGAGTTACACTAACATGAACAGAATTGACCCAAGCTTTTATTAGTGTATGGGATCAATCTAAAGGAGCATGCAATTCCCATAAAATAGAGCAGATACAATATGAATCTGAACTTTGCAAAGCAAGTTAAGGAGAAGAATGACAAACTCCTAAGAGTTGGGTTCATCTACCCCCAGTGGGACATAAGGCTGAATGGCTATCACCCATAATCATTACCTCGAAGAAGAATGGGAAGCTTAGGGTTTGCATTAACTATAGGAAGCTCAATGCTGAACCATTCGAGATCCATTCCTACTGCCTTTTATATATTCCTTATTAGATGTAGCTGGAGCAAGAGGACACGAGATGTTCTCATTTTTGGAGGCGGGTACAATCAAGAACGATGGCTAAGGAAGACAAAGAAAAGAGTGACTTTCGAGCTGAAGAATACTCCTACCACATTCCAAAGGATTGTTCAAGAAATCTTCTATGAACACCTAACCTCCTTCATGAGAGTCTTTGCGCGTGGATGACTTCAATGTGTTCGGGAAGAAAATGGACCACTTAAAGTAGTTAATGCTTTGTCTAGAGAAGTGTAGAGAATCCAAGCTAAGTCTCAAGTGTGCATTTAGCAGATCCTTGTTTGGGCACATAGTCTCAACAAAAGGGTTGGTAGTAGATCTAGCAAAAGTGGAGGTGATTGTCAAGCTGCAAGCCCTGAAAAATCCCAAAGAGCTGGCCAGATTCCTGGGCCAAATCAAGAATCACAGTAGATTCATGAGATTCCTAGCCAATGTTGGTGATGCCTCTGTGTCTAACTGTCAAGGACGCAGAGTATGTCTGGTCTAGAGGATGTCATGAAGTATTCTAAAATTTAAAGAAGATGCTTGCTTCTGTTGCCATCCTCTAGTAGCCCAATTACGAGCTGATATTCCACATATTTGTGGATGCCTCAAAAATTGCAATCGATTGCGCCCTCATGCAAGAAGCAGAAGGATGGTTCTGCCAGTATATTATGCAAGTAAAAGGCTCTCCAAGGTAGAAAGAAACTACTCCACCACAGAGAAAAAGTCCTTGGAATGATCTACTCCATCAAGAAATATAGGCATTATCTCTTAGGGAATGTCTTCGAAATCCATGTGGATCACAAGGCACTCTTGCACCTTGTGTGACAAATCAAACTTGATTGGAAAAAGCTAGCTCGATGGATGCTACTGATGTTGTAGAAGTTCAAATTCACTATCAAACACACTCCTAGGCCTTAACCTACAGTGGTGGTAGACTTCCTATCCAGATTAGCACATGGTAATCCACAAGAAATTAACTACAACTCCCCACCATAGGTGAATGGTTAGGCAAAGTCCACCAATCAGTGATCCTGAAAGGAATTCTCATTATGGGTGTTCAGAGTAGCTTACAAAATACCACAAGACTCACACCATTTAGTATGGTGTATGGGCTAGAAGCAGTGGTACTACCCATGGAATTCTTGGTGCCAAGCTTCAGGATTACTCTTGTAGAACAGCTGATTCCAAAAAAATGAAAAGTATAAAGAATAGAGAAACTCCTAAAGCTTGATGAAAAGAGGATGTTCAGTGCATGGACATTAAATATTATCCAAAAGAGGAGAAAGCTAGAAGGGGACAAGAGCACAAAGTTCAAGATATTTGAAGAAGAGATGGCGTGCTACTTTTCTTCTCCAAAATGGGACCACCTTGAAGTTCTGTTATAGCTTATCCCATGGCAGCTTTGTGAACTTTATCACAGTTAAGGAAGTCCAACATTTTCACATTTCCCTCAAGAGAGAAGAAGAAATTCACACCACTGTGTGTAGTAGAGATGTTCGGGCTCCCTATAGAGAAGGCAAAGTAGAGGTGAAGCCTGCAACAACAGACGATGAAGATCTCATAGAACAATTTGGATTGCTTGAGGGGGAAGAGCCAAAGAATACAAAATCATAGGCAACCCAGACGAGGATAGTCAAAAGAGGTTGAAGCTCGTTTTTGCAGAGATGATATCCCTCACACTCAAGCCCTATTGCATGTTGAGGAGGAGGTATGGACTAGTAAAGACTGTAGAGGCTAGGATAAGAGTGGCATGGGTTGAAGTTCTTTACACTAACCTCAAGGAGTAGTTAAACATGCCTATTAGAAAGATAAAAATCAATGGTTATCGGAAGTCATTGGTCTAAGGGGTAGCAGTAAAAGAGAAAAGAGAATGGGATGACCACACTCCGGAGGGGGTGCTACTCCTACCACCACAGTCTAAGAAAACATCGGAGTCCACTTCCCCCAACATGCAAGGAAAGAAAAGAGTCTTCTCCTTCGGTGGAGAGAGGAAAAGGTCACAAAAAGGAGCAAGACATCCGAAGAAGACACAAGGGATAGAAAGAAGTGGCTAGTGGCTCATAGCACATAGGAAACGACCTAAAAACATGCAGGATAGAACAGCTAGGAAAACAAGTGCAGTTACAAGAGCTCTCCACTTCGGCGTTCGCAAAAAATGTTGATATGGAATGGGCATAGGGAGCCCTAAATTATTTACAAAAATGCATGAATGGAGGGCCAAGGGAAATAGCAAGATTGTAAATCAAGCCTCAAGGAGAAAGATCTAGCTTGTGTTCAATGTAAAAGGACTTTGCAGGTTGTCCGGAAGGAGAAAGACTCCTTGTTGGAGGATGTGTAAAAGATGAAGATAGAAAGAGAGCAACAGGAAAGCCTGCAAAGGTAGCTCCAAGAATTTTAAGAAGCAAATAGGACAATGCACAAGGAAGTGGAAAGCCTGATGAAAATTGATGTGTTGGTAGGAATAGAAAAAGAAAAATTGGACACAGTCCTACATTGCTGCCTAGAGAGCACAAGGGACCACATGGCCTGGATCCTACAAGAACATCAGAATATCATAAGGGCGGTGTAGGAAAAAGTTGACAAGGACAAAGTCAATCTGGTGAAGGCCAAAGCACGACTGGCAGTACTAGATACAAAAGAATACTTGGAAGTGTTTGAGCTAGGATGCAAAAAAGATGGAGGAGTGGGAAGTACATGCAGCCATAGAGGAAATCAAAGGGAAGGGGTGTGGGAAGAATATCTAAAGAGATTACAAGTAGCCACCATGGAAGCCCCCACACCCACTTGCAAACAGATAATCCCACACCAAGAGCAAGATAAGAATTTGGATGGCAAAGTTGGACCGTCAGAGTTGGCCAAAGTAGGAGAAGCTTTCAGAAGATCAACCGACATCTTGACTAAAAGACTACCCATAAAAGAAGAGGCCAATGGGAAATGGAAGCAAGGAAGAAAAAGAATTAAGGAAAGAAAATGTTAAGTTGGCACAAGAAGTTGAAGCGTGGAAAAGCAAGTTTGTGGCAGTAAAGGCTAAAAGTAAGAGAGTTGTTACATAGCTAAATCTGGAAAGCAAGGGTACGGAAATAGTATTGTGGACTAGCACACCTATTGACAGCATACCACTGAATGAGCTTAGAAAGCATGTGAAAAAAGTTGAAGAAAAGATCAATGATGAAGCTGCTTTAAAGATGCAACTAGATGAAATGGAAGTAGTAATAAAAGAATACAAGGAATAGAAAATTAAGGATGGCAAGACCATCAAGAAATTAACCAAAGAGCTAGAGTCCACAGTAGTACCAAGAGAAACAAGGAGCAAGGGCGGCAAAAGCAACAATGCAAGAACTTAATATTACCCTCACTACTGCCCACTCTGAACTGATAAAGAAAAATGAACAACTCCTAAGTATCAAAAAGACACATGCATAGGAGCTTGGGAGCAAGGATCAGATGATCCTAGATTTTCAAGAATGGACCAACCAACAAAAGGAAGCAAAGACAACAGTAGAAAAGGCAAAGCATACCAATTGGCATGGGCAAGCACTTGGATACTTGTAGCACTTGGTACACTTAGCACAACAATCCAAATGTATGCAATCATGCAACTAGACATAAATCAACAAATTCATGGAGGGGAAGCACACATCCAGAAAGTCTAGGCGAGCTACAACTCGCACGTCCCCCAACATGAGTCAAGAAACCATATCAAGAGCTGTACGAGGAAGTGGTGGTGTGTCATGACTCTTAGACCTCGGTGAAGAGGCAGAGGCTCATTCTAAGAGCAAGAGTGTCAGTGCCTCTCACCAATGGTCCAGACGACTGACAACAAAGGAAGAACAAAGGTAGGAGGTGCAAAGCATCCGGAGTAGGAGACGAGAAAACCACCTTATAGATGGAAATGGAGCACATGCTAGAGAGGGATGATTGAAAAGCAAGAACAAGATGTTTATGAGGATGATGCCATTCAACCAGAGCTCACTGCAACGCATGCCAACCAGGGCGGCCATCATAATCTTAAATGCATCATGCCAAGACCATGACTGTGGAACACGAAAGGCCGGAGGAAAGAATAGAGCTCGGGTATGCCCTAATCAACACGAGCCAGAGAGCATGTGAGCCAAGGTATGCATGAAGAATGCACATCAATTTTGTTTTTGAAGGGACTACTACTGCTCAACAGGATCTAGACAAGAAAGGATGGGACATACCATAAAGAAGACAGGATAGGATTTTGGAAGTCTTTCCAAACACAAGAACCTTTCCGAAACTCAATAACTTTTTTGGAAACAAGAGAGATGCCAAAGCCAAGCACGAGGCAGTTGAGTATTAGAAGCTGCTAGCCTCACATCTAGTGGAGCATGGGAAGCACATAAGTAAGAGGTTGGCTAAGAAGTGGATATCCTGCCTATCCATAGCCTCTAGGGCATGGTTCATGAACTGATGAAGAAGAAGGTTCACTCCTAATGGAGTGGTGTACTAGGTCTTGGGCAGGCAATCCTTAGTTCACCCGCCCCAAAGGAAATTCTAACGAATTCACTTGTCATCATCATGAACATGACTATCTTGTTGTAACAACTTTTGCTCAACGTGTAGTACCCAAAAGAGAAAGAGTGGGAACACTCCTGATATAGAGGGTCTGAATGTAACTACTGGTATGAGAGACTTATGAGACTTCTAGAGGAATTTTCTGAGATAGGACTTCTAAGTATAACTCATGAGAGAGAGCATATTTTTGGCAAAGATATGAATAAAGCAAGGAGAGTATCTATTGTTCTGAGCTATCTCTGTGTCATTTTTCTATAAGATCTTGGTGCATAAGTATGGTTATCTTTTCCTTTCTGTCTTTGTCCATTCAAGTGCACACGTGGCATCATGCATCCTGCTTGTCTTCATTTGTTCTTGTTCTTTGCACGACGTTAACTTCCTCCTTGATCGGGTGTAGCTACATTTTGCATGCCTATTGAACTGGGCATAATGGTGATAGTCGTTGTTGCTGTACGAAGCCGACTAGGTGATCTTGAACCATTGAAGTGATTAGACACTGACAACACTTAATTTCAAATAGGGAAAGTCTACCGATTTAGTGTATATAGTTGCTTAAAACTAGTAATAGAGGTTGGACCATTTTTAATGTTGGCCGGTCTAGTGTAAAAACTAGTCATTTGTATATAAGTCATTTTTGACATAAGAGATCTCCCTTCACTCCATTGGCAAGGAGCATTCCAATTTCATGACAATAGAGTGAGGATGCAATAGATGAGCTAGCACACCCATAATGGAAAGTTGCATTTCTAGCTCGAAGGTAAGACCCAACAACACATGCTTCAGCAAGGTATAGGTAAGCTCTTTACTTGAACACGTGGTTACCTTTTGATGTAGCACATCCTTTTTTTCCCCAAGTTTATAGAGGTTGATAAATAAAATGATCGCTTTTCTGGCATGTTAGTAATCTCCAACATCAACGATGTGTGTCATTTAATGGACTTTAAATTGGATCTGAATGCTACAACTCATCCAAATCTTTTTGCATTTGCCCATGGTATTAATAGGCCAATTATTTTCTCAAAGCCACTTTAAATTGCTCAAAATTTACAGTGGTTTCTTTATATATACACCACCAAAGTTTTTCATCATTAGATGAGAAAGTTGAGAATTGCTTGCAATTGTATAGATGCTACATGGTAGGATATTTGGTTGAGTGTGTGAAGGCTGGTTCTCTCTCTTTGATGCTACACAGTAGCATCTCCTCTAAGCTTACTTGCCATAAACTTTTGTAGATTAATTTAACAAGATGGCATGAACCTCCCTTTTATTGCAACACAAAAAAGGTTCTCTCTCTCTTTGATGGTACACACAGTAGCCTGTCCTCTAGGCTGGCTCTCCATCCACTTTACAGATTAATTTAACAAGACGGCTTGCATTTGTCTTTCATTGCAATGCAAAAGATATTGTTGGGTTTCCCTCTCTCTAATTACATGCACACCAAGACACGATTCTCCCTCATCAATTTTGGATTAAAATAAAGAAGGAAGAGCAAACACATAGACCTAGTAAAGAGATAGAAAAGAGAACAACATTACTATAAAAAGTGAAGATCATGATACTAACAATGAGGAGAACATCCACAAGCTACAATATATTCCTTTGTGCAAAAAGAGAAATACTAGTAATATGTAATCACATAAATATTGAATAAATGACTTTTTAAAAAATTGAATCCATGAAAATTTTCATTAATATTAAAAAACATCTATGGTTTTAGTTTTATGTTTGTCTCTTTCAGTTGGAATGTGTGTGTGTGTGTGTGTGTATCTATATGTATGTGTGTGTGTATGTGTGTGTGTGTGTGTGTGTGTGTGTGTATGTATGTATATGTATGTGTGTGTGTGTGTGTGTGTGTGTGTGTGTGTATTAAAGAGTAGAGAGTAAGTCATACTACATGGTCTTGCGTAATCATGAGATTTGTGTTTTGTTGATGGAGAGAGAGAAATGAGTTGTGATGTAAGTGCATGTTTGTTTTTTGGTCTTGTATACATTCTCTTCTATTTCATTTGTATTATAGGCATACCTCAAATCATCTTCTTCATTCTCATTACTTTTCCACCTATTTATGAACCAATCTAATCTTGGATGTGACTGCACCATATTGCATGTAAATTTTCATTCCCATATAGAAATATCTTATGCACTATTATTATGTGAGACATTTTTATAATGAGGCTTGTCTAGATCTTTCATACAATAATCTATCATCCCATGAAATGAGTGCCTCATCATTAGATAACTTCTTTAGTCTACCACAATTCTTCTTTGGTTCTATGCTTGAAACCTCAAAAGTTAGATTGGTTGAGTTTGAAAATGTCTTGCTCTTTTTTTCATTTTCGACATTTTTCTGTCAGAAACAAAGAGAGAGAAGAATATATATAAAACTTAAAAAAAACCAAAAATATATTAAGAATACATGTAATAAGCATTATGAAAATTGGTGTGTTTGCAAGAATGGAGGTTGAAAACGCAAATAATGTTTTTTTAATTTCACAAACTCCAGTTCGTTATTTAAATATTAATGTAAACTAAAAAAATCAATGCATTTTGAAACTTTACTTGATATCACGTAGATTAGTCTAGGCATCACAACAAGCATGTGATCTCATACGTCGTGTCTATAGTGGAGCAATAATTTCTACCAACTTTACAATAATTTCTACCAACTTTAGAAGCAGATTTGTAAAGTTAAGAAAAAAAAACTTTTTAGGATACACCAACCTTTCCTTTTTTTTGGGAAATAGATATTTATAATATGAACACAACGAAGTCTTTACAACGAAGATATTTTTTGGGAAATAGATATTTATGATATGAACACAACGAAGTCTTTACAAAAGAGAGCCATTCAAAGGGGCCGTGGGCCGAGGCCTATTCTTAATCTTGGGAAAGGTTTTTTTTAATGTTTTATTCTCGGAAGGACATACAGTTTCTGACCTCTTTGCGAGAGTGTCTCTCATGGGCCCTAAGAAGTTAGTGCATGCATTACCTTTTGACCCTATGTTTGATATAAACAAAAGCGCGAAAGAGTCCTGTCATGTGTGGGTACACGACCCTTTCATATTACTCCAAGAGTGATTTCTACCAACTTTAAAAGCAAATTTGGAAAATTAAGATTTTTTACGCCACAAACTTTTTCAACACATTCGAAACGTATTAGTGTCTCTCTCTCTCTCTCTCTCATTTGCGCGCATGGAAGCACGACACTCTGAAAAAGAGCGTCCACTCAGCCATGCTTGGCTTTAGCGAGATGAGGTTAGCCCACATCTGCAAACAGAGAGCCAGATAGGAACATTTGACATCATCATCCTCATGCTGTGTTACAGAATATGATCACAAGGCAAGACATAAAAAGCTCCTGTAATGAAAGCAAGCAAGCAACGATCGTTGATACCCAAGGCTATGGTGGATGCAAGTGAACGACAGCCATGGTAAACATTAAGAGAGAGCAGGAGTGCAATATCTACTACTATTGATTACTCGATGACTGCAAGTACAATGTAATGCTGTGCTTTATAGGGTATAGGCAAAATGCTTTTTCTCAACACACAAACTATGAGGAAAATGGCACATGGCTCACTAATGACATCCCTCCTTACACATATAAACACTTAGGGGGCTAGAAGACGTGGTTCACATGTAATAACTCCTTTACTCACATAAGTGAGTTGTCACACACATATAGGCACACTTACACATTAATGCTCGCACACGGTGTTGGACACAAGTAATGGACACACACACACATACGACTCCAAAACCCAACAAACCTCCCTTTGGAGCGAAAGTGGAGATTTCCCAAGAAAGACCTTCAATAGGCACGTTGATTTGGGCTCGCTCACACTGGCACCACGTGATGCAAAAGATTACAGTGGCCATACCTGTCGTGATACAACAGATCACAATTAAGATTGCAAATGGAGCTTGACCAAACATGACTTTAACTTTCATTAGTCTACTCAAAGAACAACCCTCCCTAGATCTAAACAGGGATATACTGGGATAGTGGAGACTTTTATAACATAAGGCGGTACAAACGTATAACAGACATGGAAGAAACACACGAGATACAATCAAATTTCGAGGGACTACACGGGCAAAGAACCCATTATTGACACCACGCACCTAGCATAAAAAAAGCCCAATCATCTCAAAAAGAGATAGATTAGCCATTGCAGTATGGGCTTTTTTTGGTACTGTTGTAAAAGTTCCCAACTGCTCTGGTGCATCTTTAGGATCTCATTCTTCTTCTACCACTAGATTGGCATGATTCTACTCTTGTTCTCATGCCATCCGTTTGTAGCATCTTTCTTCGGTGGGTCCCAACTTCTTGCAGAATGTGCACTTGACTACTTTTCCCTTGGGTTTACCTTTAATTTTGGAAAAGTAGCCTCTTTATGACATGACTTATAGAGGGGTATTCTCAAAGCAACGATCCTCATCAACGAGGATAGCCACCACATTATCATAAGGCATCTCTCTGAATACCCAAAGTGAAGTTATTATCTCTTTGTGTTTTTTCATCTCTTCCAAGCTAGAAAAGAGTACTGCTTTCTTGTCATCCTCATCAATGTTGGCCCTTACAACGGTTAGTTGTTGGAGGAGAGAGACCCTATGGTGTTGAGGTATTTTTGCAATGAGTGATGTTCTTTCATTTTTAAACCAAAATACTTATGCTTTAAAAACACCTTTAATCTTGTTCATGAACAAATTTTCAAAATTGTTTAATAGTCTTGTCAACGTGGACATGATGCATGAGGTTGTCGGCAAGCCCTAGGCTGATGTATATGCTAGTGTTCGGTCATTCTTCTCCGTCTAGACTCTTATTGCAAGTGTTGTAGCTACACCCTAAGGCTTCTCTTCTGTGCCATTGAAAATGCTCCTCTCATGAGCAAGAGTCTGACTTTTGCCTGCCATGCTAGAAAGTTGTTGCCAAATGACTTCTACTACAAGAATTCGAGCACAAACGTTCATGAGGTGAGTGACACACCTTGCCCATGATGCCGGATGGGCGGGTAGTGTGTTGTCACTCCCTTTTTTTTATGTAGTGCCCAAGGGGAATTGTGAGCTAGGTTATGGTAGATTAACTTCTTAGTTTGAGCTATTTTATGCTCCCGAGTGCGGTTAGGCAAAGCCCCACAACCTTGGTTAGTTCGTGCACTCCTCCTATGGTACAAAAGCTTCCCATAAACCCCGTATGGACAAGGACTTTCACATGCATAGGGCTCCATGTGTATGGAAACACTAGGTGTGGCCTTGGAGCTAACCTCCACTCCCTCATCCCTAAATTAATATGCCAGGTGCAAAGATTGCGGTCAAAGCCGAACCCTTGCAGTAGTCATGAGACCTATTAAGCTAGTGGGCGGGTCTAGCATTTAATGTTTGAGTAGGGATTTCTTCATGGTCTGGTACCCCTTCCATCGATTCCAGATCTAAGGAAGTATAGATCTAAGGAAGTATTGTTTGTTTGTTGAGAGTGTGAGGCCCTGTACCACACTAAATCTAGTTCCTGAAGAGAGAGCCTCATAGAGAAAACCCTGTAAAGAGAAGTGAAGGAACTTGGGCAACTCAGAGAGTATTGTGTATGAGGTGACCCGCCGACCAAGAGAAAGCGGCTGTTGCGACAGTAGTAGCGGTGAATAGGCGAGTGTAGTGGCGGCACCAACAGAGAAAGAAGTGACGCCAGAGCAAGTGATGGTGGCCCATCAATTGGCGTAATGGTAATGGTAGCATACATCAGTAGCATAAGCAACGAATAGCAGCAGGCAGCATCGCTTGTGTGAAGAGAGGGCGAGCAAAAGTGGTGCAGGTGTCATTGGTGCACGCACGGTAGGCAGCAGATAGTGAGGAAACTGGTGACAGCGACAATGATGGAGAGGACCTGCTAGAGGCTGCTGTCAGGTGGTGCTAGAGGCGGCGACTAGAAGTGAAACAAGTGAGCTTTAGTCACTGCATATCACTGGCTCTGATACCAATTGATGCCCAAGGCTATGGCGGACGCCGGTGAAAGACAACCATGGCAAGCATTAAGAGAGAGAGAGCCAGAAATAGTGTAGTATCGATAATCTCACAAATATAGGCACACAGTTTACACATTAATGGTCACACAAGGTGGTCAACCACTTAATTACCAATTAATTAAAGAAGACCTTTCACACTGTGGTCCTCTCCATATTGTCTGGTAGCTTACTCCTCATTTTCCACACTTCCGGTGCCTGACCATGTGGCTTCTTGTTGTTGGTCCCAGGAACGCATAACTATGAGAGAGAGAGAGAGAGAGAGAGAGATTCATCAATGTCTCTAATAAAACTTAGCACCTGCCATCATGCACTACGAAGCGTGCAAGTTTTTGCAGCCATTAATACTAGCATCATATATCTTTATAGCCCTTGAAACCATTCAAAACTTGCAATAAATGGTGCAACTAAAATGATTTATGGGGTCCTAAGCTATGTCCATAGTTCGGTATTGTTCCATATAGTTTGGTGTCCTTTAGGAGTTCCAATTGGTGCAAAGCGCTCACCACCTCTTATATATATATATAGTGGATCAAACTATAACAGTGGATCAAGCTATAACCACTCAAGCAAGAGCCCATCCTATAGGCTCTGCCTCCTTTGAGTAGCTCTGCACTTTTGGTTCAGGTGCGCTCCTGGCCTTAACTGGCTGGATGCGGATATGTTACATTATCGAAGAAACTCTCATATTTCTTCTCAGCATTTTGTACTACACGAGCAATGAAAACCATGAGCTGGAATAGCTATACATACACTTGAAGGTCTTCCCCTCTGTCATTGCTGGAGGCAGGCGTTTCACAGCTCACAGCAAAATCTAAGCCGTCGATCTCATGATGTCCTTCAAAGTGGGAATGCCTTGGGAATTCAGTCTGACATAATTCCCCAAGCAAGAAAAATCTGGACGAAGTTCTCTCCAATCACACACTGACAGCTGACTTTGAATATTTCCAAGAAACGCCTGTTTTTTTAAAATTTTGTGAGGGAGAGTACTGCAATGACATGGCATCACTACCCCCACTATGGAAGTGAGTAAATTCGAACCCTGTACCTTCCTTTCAGGAAGCAAGGGCACTACCACTGGGATAAACCCCGGAAACGCCTCTTTCGCGCAAAGACTGAAGCGAGTAGCAAAGGTCTCCCATTCCTTACTCCATATAACATTGCTTCTTCTTAATCATCTAATGCAGAGGCTTTACAGCAGAAAGTCCACTTCTATACATCAACAAACCAAAAAAACAAAAAAAAAAGACGCCTCCCAAGGTAGTCAATAGGAGACTAAGGAGTCTTGTGAAGAAAGAGAGATAAGAAAGGATGCAATGATCATGGGTGCATGTTTACCAATGGATATTTCCGATGGTGGGTGCCTTCATGCTGTGATGCATCCTTCGCTATGCTTTCAATTGAAGAAGATTCTAGTACCCCTTCTGTTTTTGAATCTGGCGGACATGCACCAGCAGGAAACCCCCCTGATTTCTTCTCATCTCTGAGTCTTCTGAAAATTTCTGTGTATGCCTCTCCAGATAATAGATTTTGGGTATCCCATGCCCCGAATTCGGGAATAACTGCACGCTGCTGCTGCAATAAAAAAACAAGTACTCATTTCACAGGTGTGGCATGGGTGGTGGGACTGCAAGAACAAGGCTTCAGACCATCAAATTCATCATGCTTAGGATTTACTACATGCCACTGCATGTCATCCATAAACACAATAATTTACTATGACAGTTTTTCTTACATGCCATGGCATCCCTCAGAGGCTCAACAACACAAGCAGTAGCCTACAAGCTATCCAAAACTGGGAGCATGCTGATGATGCCACATCCATATTGATTCACTATGATACGTTTGTTTTCTACTTTAATCATGCATACATTATCTACATGCCACGACATCCCTACCCATGCCATCAACAACCATATTGATTTACTACATAGTTTTTTTACACTTTAATCATGCATACATGTATTACATGTCCATACCTTTACATGCATGCATGTTCTACATGCCATAACATCCATATTGTGTTACTATGATATCTTCTATTATGCATACATGTCCTTCATGACATGACATCAACACCCATGTCAGCCACAGTCATAATTATTTACTATGATATCTATATAAAAAAAACTTTAATCATGCTATAAGACCCTACCCATGTCATCCACAACCACATTGATTTACTATGATATATGTATTTTATACTTCGATCATGTATAGACGTATTACATGCTTTGACATCCCTATCCATGTCATCCACATCTATGTTCCCTCTTTTGATCATGCATACCTGCACTATATGCCATGGCACCCCTACCTGAGTCATCAACTTCCATTTGAACTAGTTCGATTTGATGAAATAACTGCAATCTTTGTAAGGGAAGAAAAGGGATCACTTACTGTTTCGACTCCCCTCGGCATTGCCCTTGCTTGGAGGACTTGGGATCTTAGTGGCACTTCTTCAGCAGGATTAGGCAAGTCTGCAACGCTGTCAAACTTCTCTTCTTTCAACTTGACATGCAACTCTGGGGGGTCTTCGTCTTCGGTCATTTGGGCCGAATCTGAACTCATTTGGGCACTCAGTAGATGATGGAGATGATGATTCTCCACCTTCATTGAGGCCATGGCATCCTTTCTATACCTTCCCGCAGAGCTTGAAGAGCTTGCCAAACTACCATACTCTACAGAGCCTCTGATAAAAGAGTACTCACTCTCACGATCAGTCCTCTGCTGCAGAAGGTCTGCATCACTTCTGGTTGTTCTATTAAAGCTAGAAATGTACGCATAATCTTTCTTCTTGTAAGCCCTAATGGACACAGGATAAGGGCTAGGTGATGGAGATGAAGATGGCTTAGCTCCTTGGACTTCAGCTGTGTTTTGGGCGCTCATGTTTATTGGGCTTGCAAAAGGATAAAGATAATTAATTTGAATTAAGGTTTTCTATATGGCTGCAAGCAAAACAAAACAAAAAAAAAACCCCAATTACCACATATATATAAAATTAAATTCGTGAGAAACAAAATTACACCACCCATATAGGAAATTGGCTGCAAAAAAATTCAATAAACCACATTTATATGTAATTAAAATTGGTGAGAAACAAAATTACACTACCCATATAGAAAATTGATCTCAATTTTCCTTCAATTTACGCTCACTATCATAGGGAATGGATTCCTTAAACACAAGCCCACAAAGCTTTATATTTCCATTTACACAAAAAAAAAACCACGTAGGTTTGTGGGCTAACCTCCCACACAGAAAATCGAATCTTTTAAGTACACGATCCAAAATACCTTATTAATTTCCTTCCATTGAGACCCAACTTTGCCTTTTTGGGAGCCTTTTTTTATAGAAATTCAGCAGAGAGCGCTCACATGCACACAATTCAATAGGACATGTGAAGAAACTCTGCAACGTGGGCGGTTTGAGAAGCTTCTGCGCAGAAGCGAAGGATTCTAGGGTCTGGCGGTAGACTCTTTGTTTCTTAGTTTCAAAGTTCGAGAAAATGATGGGTCAAGTCTTCGCTTTTTTCTATATATTTTTTAGTTTTGTGCTCAACACAAATAAAAAATATGTATGATTTTATTTTAGTCTTCCTTTTTCTAAATTGAGAAAGATGTTTTCTTTTCCCAAAGAGTCGTGGCACTCTAAAACTTCATGCACAATAATGGGGTACAATATCGTGTAGACTTCTGTAGACT